>NC_054550.1:30180244-30480244 GCF_017654505.1 Polyodon spathula
AAATACATAGTCGTGTATAGTAAGCCTAATTTAAAACAAAAAAAAAAAGCTTAATGAGACCACTTTGAAGCCTACAGTGTGGACTGTTATAGACTTTATAAAAAATACTTTAGATTTTTGGCTTATAAAATGTCTGTAAATAAATGTTCAGATTTAAACTGCCCTTGGGTTAGCGCTTTGCTCGGAACATTTGCCTAAACATAAAAAAATACATTACTCATTTTAATACTTAAAAATCATAATCTCTAACGGCATCAGAAGCCGCACTAACAAACATTATGGTAGAAATAACATAAAGTATTAGTACATATAATAATAACAAATAATAATAATAATAATAATAATAATAATAATAATAATAATAATAATAATACAACAACAAGTTGGCCTACATGAAAACTAATTCTACATTTTTCTGGTGCTGGGACAAATACACAAATAGTTGAACAAACATTTGTTTGAAATTTATTGGGAACTGTACTTCTGTTTTCCAGCTAAATCAAAACATCAAAATGAAAGAATATTTAAATAATTGTTTGCTTAAAAAAAAAAAAAAAAAAAAAAAAGTCAAAATGAAATCCCATGTTCTTCCCAGTACTGCATTTTTTTAACCAAGTATTTCTAATATGTTTTTTTTAATATACTGAAATTATTTTTTTTCAAATTATTTCTTTTTCTTTGATAGGTGCTGTCATCAGACCTCGATAAGAGGGAGAAACAGCAGCTAAGGATGCTTGATCAGCTGAAAGAAATTCAGAACCGTTACGAAGACTGTGAGACGGACCGAAAGCGCATGGAGCTCCACATTGAGGATTTGGACACTCAACTGAAGGACTATGGCAGGGAAGCTGAGAAGCACGTGAACCAGCTTAAACATGCCGAACTCCTGAAGAAGGAGAGTGACAAAAAGAAAGAAGAACTGAAAGTTAAAGCCCAGGAGTCCATCAGGCACTGGAAACTAAAGTGTAAGAAACTTGAAAGTGATCTGGAGAAGCAGAACGAGACGGCAGAGCTAACTATGGACAAAAACAAGCAGGTAGTTAACTGGGAAAATTAGATACTTTAAAAAAGCACCTTTGATCCTATTTTCCTCAGCAGACTAGAACATTATAACAGTGATACAGGCATCAGTAAACATTACTTAAAATATGGGAACTGAATTGGCTACTTTCATATATAAAATGTGTTTTATTACATTATATGTGGCCTTCTTCCCATCTGCATAGATCTTTATTTTCCATTTTTTAGATTTAGTTTTTTATTCATTTTGATTAATCTGGGATCATTTTTCATTTCTACACTTCTTCCACTCTTTTTAAAGCCTGTTTGAGAGTTCCACAGGTACAGGGTACCCATACATTATTTCCACACTGCTGCACTAATCTATGTGGTCTGGTGGTGCAATGGATATAGATTCAGTTCCCGTAGTGTGTTTCTTTTGTTTGTTGTCATGTTTTTGTGTGAGATTTACTTGATTGACTGGTATCTCCTTCACCTTAAACGCCCACTCTTCTTTGGGTGTCAGGCTGTATCTTTTTTGTTATACTTGCTACTCACACTACCCACAGTCTTTAGTTGTTAATTAGGTGTTAATTTCATTTAAACACAATTTCACTAGTACTGGGTACTTTTATAAAACTAAGAAGACAAGTGGAATTAAAGTCTGCACAGCTACACGTAGAAAATCTTCAGCTTGTCTCAATTCTTAATGTTTATTTGATCCACACAATGCGTTTCAGCTGGAGTCAGCTTTTATTAGGTAAACTACCTTCTAGTGTCTGTCATCCGGTACTATGCTGTCTTTGTACCTTTCTAATAGCAAGCAATACATTCGCAGAGCCCATTTACAATAAGCAAAAGGCACACACCACATATAAAGGCTAAGTATTATTCCATGTTTTGACTTTGAGAGGTTGATTGGTACATTTAATTTCAATATAATCGATCCATATCAAATTTGAAAAAATATAAAAATATACTAATAATGGTCAATGCAACTTCATATAGGTGACCAAAGAAAAGGAAACTCTACAAGGGCAGCTCCACTCAGTCATGCTACAAATGGAGAACCTTCACAAGGAGCTGAGTGACGTCATCTCAAAACTGGCACAAAAAGAAGAGGACAGTCGCCGTAAAGATGTTGAGCTCAATGAGATAAAATCTCAGCATATGGACTTGGAGCATGAGATTAGAGAGGTGCGGGAAGTTGCCAGTAAGCTCGAGAATGAGATTCAAAACCAGAACCTGTTGCATTCACAACTGAAGAACGATAACCAGGCATTGGAGAGCAAGGTTCTTGTGTTAAGCAGGCAAAATGAAAAGGATCGGGGGACACTGCTAGAGATGCAAGGGGAGATTAAACACCTGAGTGCCATTCGGGCTGAGTTGACTAGTAGACTTTCTGATGAGGAAATAGCCAGGAAGGAGTTGAAGAAAGACCTTGCTGACCTCCAAAGCACACATGACTCTGGCCAAGAGGAACTGCTCTCTGTGGGCAGACGGATCAAACTCGAAAGGGATCTGCATTATAGAGAGCTGGCAGGTCTCAGATCGGAGATAGAGAATTTGAAAACGAAACATGAAAAGAATATCCAGGAAGCTCTCCGGCTTTTTAGACAAGAAAGGGATGAGCAGGAAAACCAGATAAGAACTTTCAAGGTAACAGTGCAGAATTGGCAATTTATTTATTTATTTTTTTAAAACAATTCCTTGGAAAGTGTGAAAGTTCTGGTTGTGGGTCAGAAATCCTCATTCCCAAGTAATAGTATTCAGAGGTAAAACACAATCTGTATAGTAGCACAAACAATGCATGCTTGTTAAAATATAACATTCTTTAGTAGACATTAAATAAAACAAAAAATGTTTTTGTTAATTATGGCTATTTTGTCAAGTTAAGACAGTATGAAGTAGCTGATTTTGTTTCCCCTGTTGTTAATCTGTGCAAAAAGGCATCAAGGACAAATTTCCCTAAAAAAAACAGAATTTGTGCTAGACCTGGCCCAAAGTCATGTAATGGCTGCACTTGACATCAACTTGTGTTGTTAGTTAATTTACTGTGATACAATAAGGTTTATCAACAGTGAAAAACAGGTGGATAATTTTCTTTTCCTTCAGGCTGAAGCAACAGAGGACAAAAACGTAGTTAAAGCACAGCGTCGGCAGCTGGAAAAGATGAAGATTGAATGTGACAAACTGACAGAGGAATTAACTCAGAGTGAAGAGGAACACACTAAGCTCAAGAGGAAGTACCAGCTGCTGAAGCAGGAGCTGGAAGAAAAGGTGAGCTCCCCTCAAACTTTACAGAGAGCCAGGATTCATTATGGCTGTCTGTCATTGTGGAGAAACAAGGCTTTAAGAGCTTTTGCTCTCACATTTATACATCGTCTTTCAAATAATATTTTTAAGTGAGTTACATGGAAAGCAATAGATTTATTTGAGAGTGTACATAAAAATGAAACCTTAAATATCAAGGTTTTATGAAGATACCTTTAGATAAGCAGTACATATGGCATATGAACAGTTTAAAGTAATTTTAATGAACAAAAACATTCCATACATTTTCTCCACAATGCACACCCATTCACTTTTATAGGACACAATGTACAGTTTTGAAAGAAACAAATTAGCAAACATGTATTTTAATTTTAAATGATGATTATCTGGTACTACACTAGGTTAAAGAAATATCTGATTGGCAGCTTAATTACTTCACACAACTTGACTGGATGTACAGCATGGAAGTGTCTGCAAAAACGTTCTATAAATATTCTTCTCCAGCAGCTTCAAATAAATTACCAGTAGAAAAAATCAAAAATTCACTGTTACCATAATGTGTGTGTTTTTTGTACAGGAAAATCTGAAACCAACAAAATTATAACAATATATATTACGTAGGATTAGGATTACTGTTCCTTTTACATATTAACAACTTTTACATATGACTTCTGAAAAGGACAGAAATTAAAATTTTAATAAAACTACATTGAATTACATGCTCCTTTGTCATAGAAGCTTACTGTGATTGGCATGGTATGATTAAAATCAGAATCACAAAGTGAAGCAGTTCCATTGAACACTACACTTTGTGCTCGGCCTTAGCTAATAAATTACAGTCTACATGATATTTGAATAGAAAAAAAAAAAGATTTATTTGGGCGATTGCAAATTGAATGGTATTAACTTTGAAACGTATCAGGTCTTTTTTTAAAATTACAGGTTAGCGCCGCCTTTAGATATACAGAAGACACTTGGGACCTCGCTGAATGACATTAGTGGAGAAAAGCTATATATCTCTGAGCATTTTGGTAGGTAGAGTAGCTTCATGATGTGCTCCAAATTGTTTTCACTGTTGGCCATATAGGAGATGCTGTTTTCCATCATTCAAAGATTTTATCCCATGTGTTGTGGAGGTCATGCTCACTTTGGTTTGCTTCAGATATAGGATCCATAACTGGCAGGATGTTGTAAACCTCTGATTGGAGCATCATCACTACGAGGGCAAAACGCTCTTAAAGCTGCAGTGGTGCTGCTCTTGTTAGTTTAATAAAGGCAAATGGGACCTGGTGGAAGAAGATCCTCCAGAATACATATAGCATGTCCATGCTAAACGTCCCAATACATTTTAATAAAGATATATTGCAGGGCTGCAGGATGTCCGCGCCCGCGCCAAAGGATATGGTCAAGAGGCGAAGATTACTCTCCTCCCACTCTGAGTTAAGTGGTCACCACTGCCACTGTGCTGCTCCCACTCCCCCATAAAAAGTAAAGTACACAACTTACTATAAATACAAACTTGCAATTATGACCAGCACAGTGTTTCAAAAGCAATACAAAATTTAATACTCCATTAAAAATAAAAGAAGCTAAATTCTACAGTTTTGGATAAAGCCAGCGCAAACCTTGACGATCTACATGTTAAGTGTGCCCGGAAGATTTTGGACATTCTGCTACCCTGATGTATTGAATGAATGTAACTACTTATGATTAAGTCTGTTACTGAAAAACATATGCTATTTAATTTAACACTGCTTTCAAACAGCTAAATTATCAGTAAAATACCTCACAGTTTATATATGGTTTTCTCTCTTGAGATGATAACTTTCCTTATTTCCTGTAAAAGGTCATATTCTTCAAATGAATATACTGTGCATGTTTGTCACCTGCACCTTCCTGTATGTTTGAAAAACAGTTATACTGAGGTCTAGCTGTGGTGCTGATGTTTTTAAACTTTATTACAGAAATGCAATGCATGTGAGAATGGCCTCACGGTCACCGTCACTGTCACTGTGTGATCCTTTGTTATTTCATAAGATTTTTCTTTTAGTTTTTCCTGGTAAAGGCAAAGTTATTATTTATCAAGCTGAGTGATTAACAGAACTGGTGAAGCGTGTCCTGTCTATCAGGGTTTAGACATTAACTTTGTAATGTCTCACTCAGACAGAGTAGTATGGCGGTACAAATATTAACTGATTTTTTACTTTTTAGGTTTTTTTATGCATAGACATTCATTCATCAGCATGATATGGCATATTATTCATGTCACACAATTGTCTCTCTCTCTCATCTATCTATCTATCTATCTATCTATCTATCTATCTATCTATCTATCTATCTATCTATATATATATATATATATATATATATATATATATATATATATATATATATATATATATATAATTTATATAATTAAATTTCTCATTTTCACGCTACTCAATGTCACGCTACTCAATAATTATGTGTATCCTAAATTAGAGTGAATGTAATAATCAACGTACCAGGTGTTTTATGTTGACATGAACCAGCACTTTATAAAACAAATACATTCATATTATAATTGAAGGATTGAGGTTACTCACGAATACAGATTATTGTACTTTTTCCAAGGCAATTCTATAAATTACTGGAAATAAAATGTACAGGTATCCATGGGAACCAATACTATAATCTGCCAAAAGGGAGCTAAATTAGACCATTACAATTAGGCTTTTTCTTATATCTAAAGATATATATGCCTTTTTTATTAAAAAAAAAAAAAAAAGAAAGAAAATAAAGGGGATCTTGGTTGATTTCAACAAGTTGTTCCAGAATCAAAGTGAGAATATCCGTGACACAGTAATGCAAACAAATGTGTTTAAGATGGAATCCAGTGTATGACTATTTTTAAGTTCTTTATAACTTGACAATTTATAGTTGCAAGTAAATCTGGTGGATGAAGGTAATATAACCTTGTAAATTAAAGTAGCCACAGACCAATATAGGAAAATGCACATTACAAAATAACCCTGAAAACAGATTAAAAAACTTAATGGAAAGATGACAGTTTGACACTTATTCTAGAGATTTTTAAGTTTGGGTTCAGATGACAAATTTACAAGGGATGAAATAAGGTTTTGTTTTTTTAAAACAAGCTTAATATTTAGAGCATCTAAGAAGAAAAATAACTTCCAAAATGGTATTATATTTTACAGTATCTGTACAGAGTATTGGCAACATTTGAATACAAACTTTATGAACTTTGAAATGTCAAAATTTTCTTTAACAAGTTCTAGTTTATTTTTCACAATTACTGCATGTAAAAGAAACAATGGGGGGACTGTTACTTACAGTGCCTATAGTACGTATTCACCCTCCTTGGACGTTTTCACAGTTTGTTGTGTTACAGCCTGAAATATTGATGCATTTAAGTGGGATTTTTTCCCTTTGATTTACACAACCTACTCCACACTTTCAATGTGTGAAAAAGTGGGGGGTGAGAAAAACAAATCAATTAAAAATAAAAACCTGAAAAGTCTTCATTAGATAAGTATTCACCCCCTTTGCTAGGGTCTGCTTAGGCTGTCCTCCCAAACTGAGAAGCCGGATAAGAAGGACATTGGTCAGAGAAGCCACCAAGAGACCAATGACAACTCTGAAAGACCTACAGCGTTCCATGGCTGAGATGGGAGAAACTGTCCATGTGTCAACAATAGCTCAGGTACTCCACAAATCTGGCCTGTATAGAAGAGTGGCAAGAAGGAAGCCATTTCTGAAAAAAAAACAAAAAAAAAAAAACAGGTAAAATCCCATGTAAAAAAGTCATGTAGGAGACTCTGAAAAGATGTGACAAAAGATTATGTGGTCTAATGAAACAAAAATTACAACAAAAACTATTTGGCCTAAATGCAAAGCATTATGATATGGGTTTGCTTTTCATCAGCTTGTCAGGGTAGAGGGCAAAATGATGGAGCTAAATACAGAAAACCTTAAGGAAAACCAGCTTCAGTCTGCAAAAGACCTAAGACGAACGGAAATTCACCTTTCAGCAGGACAATGACCCCAAGCACTCAGCCAAAGCTACACTGGAATGGCTTAAAAACAAGAAAGTGAATGTCCTAGAGTGGCCCAGTCAAAGCCCGGACCTGAATCCGATTGAGAATCTGTGGCTTGAAGTTTGCTGTCCACCAACAATCCCCATCCAACTTGACAGAGCTTGAACAATTTTGCCAAGAATGGGCAACTATTGCACGATCCAGATGTGCAAACTTGGTAGATTTACCCCAAAAGCCTCACAGCTGTAATTGCTGCCAAAGTTGGTTCTAGCAAGTGTTGACTCAGGGGGGGATTTTAGAATACTTATCTAACCAAGACATTTCAGTTTTTTTTTTCATTAACTGTTTCACAATAAAAATTCTCTTGACTCTTCAACGTGTTGAGTAGGTTGTGTAAATCAAAGGGAAAAAAAATCCCATTTAAATGCATCAAGATTTCAGGTTGTAGCACAACAAACTGAAAACTTCCAAGGGGAGTGAATACTTACTGTAGACACTGTATATCTGACTTGTCTCATTTCCAGGGGAAAATGGTCACCTATGGTGGTGATCGCCTGAAACATATGGAAGAAACAATTGTGGAACTCCAGGAACAACTTGGTTTACTGGAAACAGAGCAAGAGTCCATACTTTGCACAATAGGAATTGAAATTGGCTCTGTGTGTGAAGTCTTTTCAAGGGACTCGGATGAACAATTCAAAGTAATAATTATTTTATGTTGTTTTATGCATTAGTTGTAATATAAATTAATAATCTGAGTTGTTCAATACAATATTTAAAAGTATCACTGATTTATATGTTAAATTACTTTCACTAATTTAAATGTTGCTAATTAGTTTGTATTAACCTCTAGGTAAAAAAAAAACAAAACAAAAAAAAACATGTGACAGGCTTGCAAGAAACCATCGGCCTCTGAAAAACATTGTTTTTACATCAGATTACATGAAATATTGTCAATGCCTACCGCAGTCTGTTCTGTATCAGGGACCAACCTATAATTTAGCTATAATCCATGATTAAAGTTATTTACCATATGAGAGTGTTTTTTTTTTTATTTTACACAATTAGTCCCTTTCCACATTTGATTTAGTATTTTAAATATGGGACTAAATTACATGGTTTTTAACTTCAATTTAGATCAACTGTTCCTGCCAATGGCTAACTTGATTTTATGCTTTAAAACAAGCAACAAGTTTATCGTAATACAGTACAATTCAATTATGAAGTAATAAAAATGGCCTTTGGATTATATCTCGGCAATCTTTTTGTCAGAATTGCATTAAGATAACCCTAAGCAATGAGATTGACTGCTTTCACTATTGTTGTGACTTTAGATTAAATTGTAATGCCACCACCAAACTCGTCTGCTGAGAACAGCTTTTTAATGATTCATTTTAAAAATCACTCAAGAGGACACGTTAAAGTAATTACATTTGTTTATAGGCAATATCTCTTACATCTGGCTTGCAGAAGGACTCTCATCGCTGGCTGGCTGAAATGAAGGTAACGAAATTAAGTACAGTAATGCCCATTGTACCAAATTGTTGAAATTGTGCTACCAATAAGAAAATCCTTCAGTTTAAAAGTTTTATGTTCAGGTGTTTTTTTTTGTTCTGGTTTATCAGCATGTCTACAATGTATTCCTGTGTTTCATAATACAGTCTCTTTGTGGTTTGAAGTGAGCTTGTAAACATATAAACATTTCTGTGAAATTCTAAGGTGATTGGTAACATAACAAATGATTGCATGCACCAGCATTCTACAGTACTTCAATAATGTATGATCCAAGCTGGGGGCATGTTTCATGGTGTTGCCAAATGATCTGGTGGACAACTACAGAAAAGTCAATAGACTTTACAATCATGAATGAGCCCATGAGCTCTGGATGTTGAACTTGAATAGTTAATGTATAATGAGTTCAGCATAAACTTCAGGGTTCAATGAAGTTGCTGTTGTTGATTTTATGTACTGTACTGACATTGTTTTAGAGAAATGTGCTGCCTTACTATCATTATTTGTTGCATTTCTATTATTTATTCATACTTGTTTTAAGCAGATTTTTCTGACTTGTGATTGTTTGTTTTTTCATAACATTGTTCTGTGTTGGACATCAAACCTGGAATGAAAAGCAAATTGCTCAACATTCAATGGACATGATTAATGTTCTGCTTGTAGCCCTTTTTATCTTAAAACTAAAAATGAGAGAACATACAGTACCATATTTCACATTTCTTTTGTTTGTCCTCTTTGCTCCAGACAAAGCTGCATTGGTTGCGTGAGGAGGCGAAGGAGAGAGAGGGGCAAGAAAAGAGGCTGCGACGTCATCTCCAACAGAGCCGGGAGCAGCTCAAGGGCCTTAAACAGAATAAGGAATCGGAGTGGCAACTTCTGATTGGGCAAATCACAAAGCAGGAGCAGCTACTTGAAGAGATTCACAGAGAAAAAAGAGGTTGGTTATTTACTACATTCTCTGTTGTCTTTCAAAAAGAGTTTTTGTTGAAGTACCAGCAGACAAAACAAAAGCTCTGAAAACTAGTTTATGAAACTAACGTCAGCAGCCATATGATCAACAAAGGTACTTACTCAGTACAGTTCAAGATACCTAGTGCTCCCCTGAGCCAGAGGGCTCTTTGTGGCTATACGTCATAACAGTATGTCAATGTAAATTGTGATCTCCACAAACATTATGGCAGGCCTTTTAATATATTAGAGAATCACAAAGGTGAAAGCCTCTTCAGGCTGTCCATTCGGTAAGAGGGCATTACAAAGTGCATTCCTGATGAGAGAAATAAACTGCTAGCTGCTTTTACATTGTTTGTAATTAAATCTGTTCTACTAAACAATAAGCACTGTGGGGGGAGCACCTGAAAAGAGTGTTCTTTGTAAGAAATAGCTGACGTAGTATAGGACGTTAATGCTAAGCAGCTTATTTGGAAGTTAGTGCTGGATGAAAGTTTGCCTACACTGCATCATCCTCATTTGCTAATTATTATGTAAAAGTTGAAACTAAACTTTCTATTTTATATGATTTTGGAACTTTCGGAAAGAATGTGCATTTTGCATTGAAGCTGTTAAAGCTGCAAAATTGAATTTGATGACAGGTTTTATCATGATACAGAAGGTAAGATTCAAAGATGGAAAATATCTTAGTTTTTGCTTTTTTACAGTATTTTACTAGGGCTTTGGACACACCCCCTACAAACTCGGTCTACAAAACCAGGGCTGATTTTCGGTTTTGGCCGATAAAACCCGATAAAACACCCCTGATACAAAAAAAAATGAAATAGGTGGATAGCCAGTAAACACAGGAAAACACCAGAAACACTGTGGAAATGGTTAATCAATTTATGTTGACTTTACCTTTTTCCCATTAAAAAATAAAACCTACTGCAACAATAATAAATACATTTCCCAGTACTGCTTGGCGATGTCCCGTCTTCCTGACTTGTATTATTATTATTTATTTCATATCAGACGCCCTTACCTAGGGTGACTTTATCTATCATTGATTTGTTCTGAGTACTTTAAACCCACCGTAACTACTGAGTGACAGCACATTCCTACATTTTTTTTGGAGACTGTGCTTGCAAGACTTAAAACGAGATTGCAATCAGGAATGGAGGCTTGTTAGCGGGATTTAAAGATGTATTACAGAGGAGGATTTAAAACAGAATTGTGGCGAAATGTAGAAAAATACCTACATACAAAAACCTCAGAAGAACGTGTCCATGACCGTAGGGATTTCGTTGTGGGAGACAGCAAAGGAAAGAAGGTACAACTTAAGTGTGCAAGTACTACTATACGTATAAGCACCGGAAAGTACAATGAATAAAAACCGAAAAACAGCAGTCCTACACGTAACGTTATGACTTTGTTATAACAACACGGCTCCTAAAGATTAAGGGATATTCAGAGATATTAAGGTTTTTAAATCCCAATTGAAATAATGCCTAACAAACTTAATTTGGTGTTGGCATTACATCCATCTGGAATAGGAGCTTCTAATTGTCCACTCTCTCCATGAGAACTAACATAGGCCTGATCTGGCATACAGGAAAGGACTGATGAAGGCCTGCATATGCTTGTTATTAAACACATCGATATGAATATCTGTTACTGTTTAAAGCAATGTAGGTATTTTATGTTGAATGATGTCAAAAATAACAGCCATACTTGGTGATGTTTTACTCATGAAAGTCAAGTTGTCAGTCTAGGGGACACATTTTGTAATTAAATCGCTGGGTCCTAACTTAAACAATTGGATGCAATTATAGATTAATTTGAAACAGAGTCAACATTTACTTGTTGCTGAAGTGACTGAACAGACATGTCTGCTTAAGATGGGTGGTTGCAAATGCATTGTCAATTAGCCTATATGAACAATACCCTTTCTTAAAAAATTGTGATAGTACAGGGTCTCCCAAGAAATCATTTGTCTTAAAAACTGGGTTTGATTTGGTTTATTCAGAACATAGATGATTGATTGACTTTAGGGTTCAGATAAGATAGTCTTTTTTTCTTGTGATAAATATATTGTAATACAATAAAAAATAGATCATGAACTTTGGTAATATACAAGAGATCGAATTGTGATGTAACATTACATAATACATGCAGCCTGCAAACAAAAACTTAACTGTACACTTTTTAATGTAGACTGTGTCTGCAGCCCAGTGCTGTCTAGACAAAGGCTAATTAAACAGTGCTATTTACACGATAAGAAAACCTTGACCCACTTTAGAATTAGGTACATTTTTCTGAATCTCTGGGGTGGAAGAGATGGGGGAGGGCTTTTTAAATCCAGCGTTACTGGTTATGCTTTTTTTTAGACTTGTTCTGGAAGTTTTTGTATTTTTTTTTTTAATTTGAGTGTGTTGTTTTTTTTTGGTCATATGCTTTCCCCCCCAGACACAGATGTCCTGTACAGATAAAACGCTTGCAGAAAATGCACATAGAACAAATAAGTCTCTATGATTGAATGTATTTTTAATGACAAAAGTTAAATGGGTACAATCAGGAAACACAGATGATCAATTGTTTGAAGTGTTTGTTCAAAAATCTCTTAAAAATATTAAAATAAATATACAGAGTACTTTTAATAAGGTAAGGCTTTAAAACTAGCCTCAAGGAAATTGATTGACTTTTAGAATGTGTGGTTATCATGAACTTTCATATTTAGTACTGAAAACATCAGCATCATTCTGATAAGCTGGAGCATGCCATATTAGTACATTAATAAAGGCTTTTGTTTTTTGTTTCTTTTTTTATCTTTGGAAATATAGTGACCATGTTCAGTTTGTCTCACAAAAGCAATTTGGGCAATTCCCTTAGTGAAGTTGTTTACTGAAATAACAGCTCATTCATGATTTACAAGATACACTTTGATGAAGGAAGGGGTCACTACAACTGTAAAAAGAAAACCCTACTTGTTACAAAATTTACATAAATCGAGGACAAGAGAGCAATTCATTGTTGGAGAAGGGCTTGGCAACAACATTCATCATCCAATTCCCATGGTCAGAACAGAAAGGCATTGTAAAAAATGAAGCAAAGCTAGCTCATGGAACATCAATAGCTATTAAAAGGCTTATAGTCTTTTGTTCTTATGATGGGAGATAAATACATATTGTATTGATGTGGGATATCGTGATCCCTAGTCATGCAATTAAACTGTTAGCAAAAAGACGTGACTACCTGAGTACACAAACAACGTGAATTATTGCAGAGAAAAAACGACCCACAACGTTACTGCCCGATCTTGAATCATACATGTCATTAGCTTTCTGAGGAATTCGAAGGGAAGTTTTTACAATTTCAAAGTTTTTAAAAAACAGTACCAGCTTGGACAGATTGGAAATGATGATTAGACACCCGTATTTTCCACAGTTCACAAATTGGGAGACAAACAGGTGAGAGTAGCCACGACTGGAAATGAGAAGCAGCACAGAACTATAATGCTCTTTGTGATAGCAGACCTGACTCCCTTTATATCACTTAGAGTTTTGCATTTATTTAGAGAACAGCTGTTGTGAGTTATTTGCTAAGAACCAAGCTGTCTGGCTCACCGACAGTCTGTATGACACTCTCTGTATGCTTATCCAAGTATGATGAAATTACAAGAAGTTATTAATAGAATCCAAATCTAGGGGTATATGGAGGCAGTCTGTTCGTCTATTTGTCTTTCCAGCCAAATGTCACGCTGTTTTTTACTTATAGCTAAAGTACTTATTATATTAGGGTGAACATTTGTCTTTAAATACTTTAGCACAAGCTTTTGAGAAAATCTGAATGTGTATGAAGTCATCTGTCCAAAGATGGCTGCAGTGGGTGACGTCAGACCAGAAACAGGAACCAGAAAATAAACAACAGAGAGGTGGAGTTGGGTGGAGCTGAGTGATTGGCTTCACTCAGCATTTAATGAATGAACAGAACAGTAAATAAAAAGGTTGTAACAAACAAAAACACAGGACACGGCACTTTTGCTAAATTAAAGAGACAAACAAAACAGACTACACAGACAAACACGGTAACCTCCGTCTCCAATCCCGTTGTCCACTCACCAAACACACAACCCTGAGTGAGTGAAAACATGCTGCTTTTATGAAGCTGTACCGAGACTCAATTGCTAATCAATCATTCAATTGGAGTCGCGGTAAAACTGCACATGAATTAACAGTGCAATTCCCCGTGCTCACATATTACATTTTACTTGCACATGAAGTGCTGTGCAATCCTCGTGCCTAAATACAAATATACATTTTAAACACTCGTTTTACACAGACCCGTTTATATCCTGTGTACCAATGACTATACACCAACATTAACACACAACATACAACACAAAATACACATAGGGGCGGGGCACTTTGCCACATATGCCCCCCCTTGTGCAAAGCACACATGGCCACTGCTTTTTAACTGACATGATTGTTGTCCTGTTTGACATATTTACAGTGTGCTACTACAGGATACTTCTTTCCTATAGCTTAGTGTTATGAAAATTGGGTTTCATACTAGATTTACTAGACAGTTAAGTAATAACATCATGTAAGGGTACTACGGTCAATGTTCTAAAAAGGTTGATGTTAATATTGTAATTTTAGGTATTATAAAGGGTATTGGTGCTCTACAGTAAAAGAAGCGTTGTTTGCCTGGCACTAATTTTCCATGAACTTTCACCTGATTATTATATCATTTATCAAGCATTTTTGCTTGCTTTAGTCGTCATACTAAAGCATTATTTTCTTGTTTGCATTAATAATTATTTTTCACGAATGGCATTGTCTGTGCCTCAAAAGTAGTTTTATTTTAAAATAATTTGTGTGTCTTTTAATATTTTTTTTTTGGGGGGGGTTGGGTTGAACTAGCTTGAGACATATTGACTCATAGAAATACATTGGCCAGTATAATCTGCCGTTAGCTCTAGACATGAAGCAAAATTAACTCTAGTTGTCCTTTAAAATTACCCTAATTGTTTACTGAGTACACATTTGGCACTGTGATGCTGTCTCGTTCCTGAGAACATTTCTGTTAAAGTTAAATCGATTCGTAGAACTCCTATTCTATTAAGAACAGCTTAGTTAGCAAAGAGTGCTGCTGCCTGGGACAGTACGTAATTCAAGTTTAATATCTTTTGGATTAACTTGATTATTCATTATGCCAAGATATTTTAATACTTACTAAGAAAACGAGACTGCATAGCTATGCAGTGCCACGGGTTGTCTCAAAAAAGTCCTATAGGTCAATATGAATTCATCTCCTGTTTTAATGCACAGACGATAGAAGAGTTTCATGAAATGCATTACAAAGATTAAATGATTATTTTATTTAGTGATGATTTTGTATTGATTTACAACCTTGGAAGCTGATGGTGGAAGTCTGCAGCAAAGTCTTTGCCTTAGAGTGATTACTTTGGATACTTGCTCATTATGTTTGGAAGCACCTACCAGGCCTGTCTTGCCAACTGAGTCTGCTTAGCCTATCATGATTTCTTCTGTAAATGTCAGATATGTTATTTAGAGGATTGTTCATTTTCATATAATTGTGTACGATTGAGCAGGCATTTCTAATTAGTTGTCCAGCCTGTATGTAAAAAAGAAACTGCAACAGACATAACCTATTTTAAGCTGCAAAACTGCAAAAACCCAATAAGTAACTGAAATCAGCTGATGTCTTAGATATTAAAATTATCATTGTTGAGTTGTTGGCAAACATTTTTGGATAATGGCACAAAAACAAATTTGCTACCGAACTTGACAGCATATCTTAATGGCTGTAGCCCCTTCTTATTGACAACTCGGCGTCCTTCAGACCATTTAACTCTCTTAATTTCTCGAAAAGAAAAACTTTATTAATGCATATAGAACAGTAAAAGATGCGTGTTTCTGCTGCATGCTGAGTACACAGTGGTGTTTCCAATTTGTTTAATTGGATCAGCTGTTTCACAGGTTGTTTTCTTCTTGTACTGATTCTTTAACAAAGATTTTGCGTTATGAGCGTACATTCTGCTGGGGGCCTTTCTCAATACTGCATTATTGCTTGCTGGCTTGGGGCGATTTCCCACCTTGCAGGCACTCTGATAGATGAGGCTGTCAAAGGTAAGGCTTTAACTTACTTGCTGATTTTTCCACATCACTGGCTGCTGACATTGACACATCTTCCCAGAGCAATTCTGTATTTTATCATCAGACTGGCCAATATAAAAAAATAAAAAATTCAGAACAAACCAAGACAATAAGCCTTAAATAGTAACAGTAGTAAAAAGACAGTTTGACCATGTTTATATTTACAATACATTTCATTAATCTAGTATGTATTTGTATAGTTTAGCCATTCTTTTGAAAAGCAGCCTACTAAAAAGATCATGTGTAGTGGTGTAATTTTAAGCTTTAATAATTCCATTGCAGCCCCTCTTGAAATTGCAATTCAATTATTCTACATTTTGTAGAATAAACTTGTAGTATTTTATGCCTGTAAACAGCAATGTAATTACACCTAGAGTGTGTGTAGTTATTCAAACTCTAAAGCAATTACAAAAGCCACAGATTTACATTATGCAGAAACTAAAAAGATTTCACTGCATTTATTCTGTTGTGTGTGTGTGTGTTTTTTTTTTTTTTTTTTTAGTAGATCTGGATATTATACCCCAAAAAAGCTCTCAAGTGGCTAAAATGTTGATTTAATTTAGCACACAGTAGTTTGTTTGTTGGAGAAACACTGCATATTTTTTCTAAGCTCTATTTTGCCAAGAGAAACAATTTAAAATTGGCAGCCTCACATTCAGGCCTCCCAGTGGGAAGTTAGCTTTTTTTTTTTTTTACCCCCATCGGTCATATTGTTTGAAATGATGTGATATCATTCAAAGGTATGGAAGTATTCCTTTTTTCTTTTTTTTTTTTTTAATTTTTTTTTAGTATTTTTGATATGGAATGACCACAGAGAATATTCCTGGGTTCCCAGGAGACTTCAATCTTTTCTCTTTGCAGATAATAAACCGGTTTAGAAGTGATTGTCAAAGTTTGAGTCCACTCTCAAAAAAGGTTTGCAACCATCTTGCAGTAACCTTGTCAATATGCCTGCATGTGATTGCTCTGCACCCCAGCAGGTTATATTCTGTGCAGTGTAGACAAACAAAGGTTTTTTAAATTAGAGTGATGGAAAAACTAGCTAGATTACGTTCCTTAATATGCACCTCCTTTTAGTGATCTTTTGAAGATATATGCAACTAGCAGAATTTTTTTTTTGAAGACCCCAGTTTGTTTGTGTTATTGTAACGATTAAAAAACTGAATAAGATTCAGAAAAGTATACTCATGATCCATTACCTCGAACTCTCAATCAAATTATGAAGCAAAACTTACACTAGTTTACACCCCTCCCAACATTAGCTAAAATAAACAAACTATATTGACACACTTGTTTATTCATTTGTAAACCATAAGGTGGCACAGCTCGTGGTTGCTATATTATTGTTAATACACATTTAGAACTTCCAAATACATTTTCAAATTGCTTAAAATCTTTTAAAAATTAAGGATTGCTAAAATGCCAAAGGAAACCTTAATGGTATGAATATGGTTTCACATTTTGTGTCCATTTTAACAGTTCTCTTCATCTGGTGTGGTAAATTGATTGACCTCCACAATAAATGTGGTTTGTTTGTCATTTGTACTGTTTTCGTTACAGAGTTTTATATTGGAAGTGTCAAACTGTTCCCCATTTGGGTTGGTTGTACCTGGTTTATTTTAAAACATGTACTGCATGATATAACCCTGCTAGATGTTGACACAGAGATGTTGTTGCTTGATTCTAAATAAATCTAGCAATAATATCCTTGTGTCAGCAATAAAAACTAAAAACATGTTTTTGAGTTTCTGTTGCTTCAAATTTAAACTAAAGTGTGACTACAGGGAGGGTTTGAAGTTCCACTTTGCTTAATCGATGAAGAAATAGGATTGATTTAATGGCAACATGAAAAATGATTCAGCTGACACTGGTGTCTATTCAGTTGATCTAAACAGTGGCACATCTCTACTGTCATTTAACTCCTAAAATATTTTTTTCACATCTGCATGGAGTAGTTGCAAGAGAAGGGGCAAAGGTTACATTGAATGGTGTATCAGTCTGGTATCAGGAATTTAAACGCAAGTTTAAAATAACTGAATGTTCTTTAACAGGCCAATATTTACTCTTTCTGAAGTTATATTTACCACCTAAAGTGGGATTGTTAAGCAGAAATACATGTAGTTTCACCATGATCCACCAAGCCACCTACATTTTAAAAAAATAAAATAATAAAAATACTCAAATTTTAAAGTGAATTGTTAAAAACTAAACACCTTTAGCTTATTCTCAACAGTTACTCAATTGTTAAAATAAACATAGCTAGAGCTATAGTTTTTGTCTGTTATATGATATTATAACAAATAATATAGGCTAACACTCTACATATAAGGCTGTAATTCTATCAAGGGTTTCGAGCTCTATTCTGATCAGTTGAGTGTACATTATTCCTTAATTATTATTATATTTTAGATTTACTCGAGAAGACACGTGAAAAAGATGAAGACGTGAGAACACTTCAGGTGAGGTTTTTTTTTTTTTTTTTTTTTTTTTTTTTTTAAATTTAAATTATTTTAGTGTTTGACTTTGCTCCTAAAAGCTGTCTTTTGTAGTGCTTTGATAAATTTCAGGCAACATTCTATTTTGTTTTGTTTTAATAAATAAAAAAATAATATTTTTTTCTTTTCATTTTCCACTGTATCATTTTGTAACCAGTCATTTTACTGCAATAGCACAGTGATGTTGTTTTGATCTGCAAGTTCTATTGGAACATCTGTGGTTATGTTGTTGCACCTGCCAACTGTGTTGTATAATTAATTAGTCCCTAAAGATGTTGACTTGGATTTTAATCAAGAGAAAATGGACTGCTTAAGCTAGTAATTGTAATTATGAGTCCAGGGTGGAATTTCTCATAGGTGCTTACATGAGTGGCAGATAAGGAGCAGAAGTTCAGACAGATCTTGTATATTATTACAAGAAGAACATAATTCACACTGAAAGAGTTCTGTTTAAGAAAGGTTCAACCCCTTTTTAGTTGACAGAATTCAAGTTTGACATCCTAATACAACCACCAGTGCAGTCAATTACAGTGTATTAAAAATGAATTATCATTGCTCTTTCCCATGTGAATCATGAGCTACATTGTAACCAGCCTCTTTATGTAAACATGTTATACTGGAAAAGAGAGATGAGGTGACATCGGTCTTAGAGTAAAAGATAGATGCTTAAGTTAACAAGCCCGGCTTAAGATGGCACCTTTCAGGGGATTTACAGCATGCTCAGTGTGCACAGCATGTCTAGGTAATGGTTCCACATTGATCTTAAATTAAACCATTGAAGTTGAAATTGCCTCTTTGACACCTGGTGATTTTAAATGGGTATTGATACTACAGTAATGTTCAACTCCTGGCTTGTGTGACCCTGAGCTCCATCTTTCGGGTGAGACATTGTTGTAAGTGACTCTGCAGCAGATGCATAGTTCACACACCCTAGTCTCTAAGTCGCCTTGGATAAAGATGCCTGCTAAATAAACAAATAATAAAAAATAAATAACTACAACTCAATAAAACATGAGAGAAATTTAGTTAAACAGAACACTATAAAGAACAGGTATTTAAACTGTACTCAGTTCTTAATAAAATCCCTCAGGACCACAATTTCTTTGAACTTTATTGGAATAACAATGTTAAGATTTTTATATTAAATAACTTTTTTGTCTCTTTCTTGCAAAAGGACCGACTTGTGGAGTTAGAAATGGTAAGTGTTTGAAAAGCTGCATGCTGTTAACTTCCATTACCATTTAAGGTTAATCCTTAACAGATTTATTTGTGTGATTGTAAAGTCTATAAATACATCAACATACCTTGCTTGCAGTACACTGAAAGAAGATTACCATTAACCTTTAAACACATCAGTAATTTACTTAATGGCTAAAGATGGTTTATCACTAGGTACTTTAAAATGCAACAGATAAGCTTCTTTCAGACAGGTGCATTCATTCTAACCTTGCTTCATTTAAAAATGGTTTTTCAAGTAACCTTTTAACTTTTATAATTAATTAATTTTCTCTTCATTACCATAATAATTCACTTGGGAATATAAACAGCAAGAAGAGATGGATTTAAACCTCTATCTCTATGGTCTTAAGACCACTACACTGCTAAGGCTTATAGATCCATAGCAAATATAGATCACCTAGAACAGTGGTTCTCAAGCTTTTTGGACTGCACCCCCCTTTCTTTTGTGGTGCTTGACGCCCCCCCCCCCACACACACATGTACATGTACTGATAAATGAAAAATCAGCATGCTGCTGCCATCTCTATATGTCATTGTTGTGTTTTTTTTTCTTTTTTTGCACGAACCAGCCACCTATCCATTGTAATAAGAGCCAACTTAACATTGCAAATAATAGTTTACCGATTTGTGTCCAACGTATACTGATGTGCACACCGCATAGTAAGCCAATAAACAATGTACATCACCAGATGGCAGCGGACTTTGTTCAGTAATATGGAAGCTGAAATAAAAGGCACCAGTCTCTAAACTTTGACATGCCAGGAGATGTCAGCAGTAAGATTCGTTTCATGTTGATAGATGGATAGATGGATAGATAGCTAGATAGATAGATGGATGGATGGATTTGTGTGTGTTTTTGCACAAAGAGCCAACTTCCCAACGTCTCGGTATGTTTAACAGGGAAGGTGTGTTTGAAAAGAAACACTGGAGATATTTATAGGCTTTTTGATGCCATGGTAACCACACATTTATTTCTTTAAATCTAATGTCTTTGTGATGTCACTATGTAGCTGATGTAACAATCTACTGTTCCTTTCTATAACCCATCTCACACTCCCCCAGGATACATTCTGCATCCTCCAGTTTGAGAAGCACTGATCTAGACAGTGAAGGAATACTTTATTTCTGCTACATTTTTCTAGTATTTAATTTAATACATTTTTAATATCCTATTTTGTTTTTCTGTTTGATTCTCTGTTGTTGTTTCTGCTTTTATCACCATTTGTTTACTATTCATAGGAAGTACAATGTGTTGAACAAATTCCATCTGTAATATCAAACACTGAATGAATTCTCAAGGAAATGGATTACAGGGTTGAAATAACCTATTGTTTCATTTCAAAGGCATTGACATCTTCAATAACAGAAAGCCTATTCTGATTCCACAAGTAATGTAGTTTCAGTGTATTGTTAAAGTAAGATGCAAAGCCATTGTCCTATGTAGGCACTATGTGGTTTGTCTACAATTCTAGCAGCAACTCTTATCAGTAGCCAATTGGTTTTGTTATGCAAGAAGTCATAATCGCCAGACAGATAATACTGTATACTCTGTGTGTGTGAGGCAATGTCATTCCCTTTGCTAATTCATGTAATGTCTTTTTCAACACAACCACTTTCTATGAATTTAATGACTGGTATTCCTTAGTAAGCAACTTGTTTTTTTTGTATGGGGTTACCTAGCATATCCATTTGCAAAGTACTTGGCCAGTTTTGTGTTCGTTCAATTTAATACCTGGCTTGGTCTTTAAGCATGGGTTATTGGAATTTAATCACAAAAAAAGTTCAGCCAAAACAAAAGCAAATAAGTTTCAGAGAATTGTTGCTCATGCAAAGTAGGTTGCCAAACAATCCTGTTCTGTCTGACCAAACTGTTTTGTTTGTTTAAGTTTATTTGGTTCACCTGCTTATTGTGGAAATTAGGCACAATACAGCATATGTTTAGTTTACAGAAAAAAAGTTACACCAATGTTTCTCTTTTGAAATAGTCAATTTCTGCTTTGAAGCATGAAGATTATGTTACTGCGTAAGATTTTTTGAAACAATGAAAAAATAGTAACCTTAAATACAGATTCGTGATCAGTAAATGCATCATGATTTGACATTTTATTGTGATATGCATTACACCTCGTCACAAAATGTATTTCTAACACTTTCGTTTTTTTCTAGAGTACCCGGTTAGCTCTGGACCATCTGGAATCTGTTCCTGAAAAGCTCAATCTGTTAGAAGACTTCAGAGACCTGGAAGTAAGATGCTGTCAGAAGCACTCATTTACAAATATTTTCTTCTTTTCTGTGCAATTTTTCTAAAACCAAAATTTTTATGAATGTAAGGATGGTTTATCAGTATAATGTATTCTGTAGGCAGATGTCATTTTTTAATGTTTTTTTTTTCTTGTATTAAATGTATATTTCATTGTTTCATTACAAGTATACTATACTGTATTCTCTAGCTGCCTCTAATATTTAGTTTATTGCCTGTTTAACTATTCCAGACAATGCTTCTGAGAAGACTCCTGAAGGCTGATTGTGGTGAAGTGAGGTGGGGAATCATTAGTGTTACACAGGCTTCACTGCACAATCATTCAGTCCACAATAGAACACTTGTGCAACTCCACCTCACTCCCGCAGCCAGACTGAACAGTCTTTTCAGAAGCATGTTTGCTGGCAAATAAGGATCTAAGTAGAAACAACAATAGAGAATCATACAGAACACACATTAATACTATATTAAACAGATACGAAGTACAAGAACATGTGTTTAAGTATCCCTTAAACCCATTTCTGTTGGACTTGTCCATTCCCTTACAATTAGTTCATGTCAGTGTTAGAAGTTGTTACTTTTTGAACTGGCAGATTTAACGTTGTAGTTAAGTGCTAATCCTTATGAAATCCTGTGCCTAGTTGGCACAGGTCGTGTGGAGACAAACGTGTTTGCTTGAACCGTGTAACAGATAAGAGATTTGGATCAGATTCAAAATAAAATGTTGATGTGGGGTGTAATGTTCAAACACTGTCTGTTCTGTATAGCCTTTGGATCTATTCTGATTCTGATTAACTAATCTGCACTTAGTATCATGACCTAATTACAACTTCCTACTCTACTGTAGTGATAGAAAGCAGAATGCATATAGACACACGCATTGAATTTATGGAGGTAATGTAGTCATGTTGACTGCTATATGAAGTGCAATTAGTTATTGTACCTATTTAAATTAATCTTTTTTTTCAATTATTAAATCTGTCTAACACGCATTTCTTTATTATAAACTATGGCAGTCAAGAGACCAAAATACAGCCAGTTTTGCAATTAAGGCAGGCTGTATTTTTTTCATATTCATCATGGATTTCATGATTTCCATGACATTTACCCATTGCCGTGTAATATATAGCTCCCTGTGAAAATCCCTATTTTGAAAGAATAGTGTAAATATACTTTTTTACGCTGTTACGCTGCATTTAGAAACATGGCTTCAGGTTTTCAATGATTGCACACACTGCATAGAGTGTCCAATCTGTTATTGTGTTTTTGTTGTGAAATATCTTGAAATACCTATTTTTAGACTATCTGTACTGGTCACCAGAACTAGATGATTAGATGATTGAAAAAATGTGTGTACTGTGCAAGTATATATCAAAATGGGAAAATGCTTTCTACATTAGAATCATTTTTGTGATGTATAATAAACACAACATTGCTCTTTCTTTCCAGAATTCACAGAGACAGAGGGAGATGATCGAGCAGAGGTATGCTAAATACAAAGAAATTATTGGCACTTTGCAACATCAGTTGGAGGAATCAAAAAGAAGAATCCAGGAAAATAGGGTTAGTACTGTCTCCCATGGATTGTTATAATTGCAAACATTAATTAAATGAGTATTCATGGGGTAAAATATATTAAATAAAAAAAAAAAAAAACATGCACATCTAAATGTATAGCATCATATTATTAAGAGATATATCATGCGTGTTGTATTCACTCCAGTATTGTAGATACAGTATGTAAGGATGGCTACCCAATATGTTTCAACATTTTTGGATGTTACAGGTTATACATTTTACAAGTTTTGTACTTGGGTAACAGAATGCCCAGTGAGCTTTTTATTTTGTATCAGTTTTCATTTAGTTTCATAGAAATTTTGTTTGAATTTGGTAATTTAGCTCGCCCTGGTTTAATTTAGCTTTTTGTGGTATTTTGATATTTGTGGAAAAACAAAGAAGTAACTATGTTGTTTTGTATTTCATTACACAACATAAAGAACTCATATCGTCATTCCAGTCATACTGACATTGCAATTGTTCTTTTTCTCTGCAGTGCAGTGCTTCACAAAGATTACATAACACTCAAACAATCTATTGCATGTGCTGTTTCTGTGAAAAGTGGTCCAGGTTGTCTATTAAGGTCATGCTGTTAGTTACCCTGAGTGGCTGACATTCAGCATCAGATAAACTGGGCAGTTTAAGGGTTAACATTAAATAAATAAAACTAATTGAAAAAAAAATAGTTGAAGTTAATAAGTTGAAGGGGATATTTAAAAGTCTGATAGTTTACCACCAGTGCGTGCACGTTTTCCCTTACTCGGATGCATTGCTTCTAAGATGCAATTTGAACTAAGGGATTCAAAGGAACCAGAAATCAGTTATCAAAGAAGCATGCATTTTATTCTTGTTCAATCCCATGATTAAAAAAAAAAATGCACATAGTTTTAAGTTAATATCATGTTGTTTAAAATTAATACCAGTCAGAGCTGAAGGACATGACTGCAATTACTGAGCAGGATTACAAACATGTTATTACCATAAGGTTTTTCATATGCATGGCCCTGGGGGGGAAATATACAGACAGAAAAAGCTTCTGTTAAATGACATACATACTGGTGTCAAGAAAAAATAAATTTTTACGATTGTACATATCATCCTTCTGCAGTAAGTGAAGACATCTTGAAAGCTATTCCATGTGATTTACTCTGTGTCTGTACTCTACATATTAAAAATAATTATCATTCTAATTTTTTTTAATACATTAAAATGCTTCCGGACCAAGGCAAAACTGTAAAAATGTGACCATGTTTTATTAATATTACCGTGAAGCTTGATACTGATGATCGGTTTGCTAATGAGGGATAACCGGATGAAACACATATTAAGAATACATACATAACCTTTGCAATTAGTAGCAGAAACATTTAACAAATAATTGCATCTAACCACACAAGTAGAACGATCCAGTTACACCTGCTGTTAGCCCGGGTTGCCAGGATTACTAGGTAAGTAAAATTAGAACGTTTCTATAATATAATTCTAACATCTTGCAAAGTTGTTGTAAACACGCTTTTTAATACACTTCACTTTTAATGTATAGCACAGTTCTTAAAGCTTGTTGTAAACCCATGTCATAATAAAATAGGATAGGGTGAAGTAGATTTTTTTCAGAAATAATAGCACTACAATCATAGCATGCTACCTCTATTTTCATTGTAAATTTAACCTAAAATACACTCTAAGCTGGATTGACCAGTATGTTATTGGGTTGTTTAATGTTCTCTGTATGCAGGACGTGAAGATGGATACAACATCTCAAAGTGCCCGTCTTGCCACTCTCTCTTCTTCAATACGAGGACAAAATAGCTTTCTGTCCAGCTCCTTTCTTACAGACAACAGCTGTGAGTAGAATATAGAACATTAAAGTTATTTCTTAATGTTACTATTCTCCGGTAAATTCAAATTTCACTTTATTAGCTTGCATTTGGTATCTGTAGTCGACTGCCCTACATTTTTTTTACATTTCAGACAGTCTGGTAATAACTACTTATACCACTCCGGACATTGCATCTTTGTTTGTTTATTTTGTTTCATTGTGCTATACTGCGATACAATTATACTGCAAGGGCATTCTATGTACAAGACAACATCATTCACAAAATACCACATATTTGAAGATGGAAGTAAACTAATACTTAGATGAGGAATCATAAAGTCTTTACAAAACAGGGGTCTGAAGAAAGCAAAAAGTTATAGATTGTCATAGAGTACCTTCAAATGAGTTGGTCTTGCATTAGCATATTCTTATTGATATCTTATTTAAAGCAAATGTAAACATTTGTGACAAACAAGATATGTCATGAAAATAAGAGCTTATGCTAGAAATTGTATGTCATGGATTTATTTATGATTGACAGAAAGATAAAAAATTAGTATATTTTTTCAAATTGTCTTACAGTAAACACTTCTTGATATTTTTAAACAGGTCTTGACATCTTGAAACAATCTTCTGTTTAAATTAAAATGGTTCCCCACAACGATGTGAAATAAAAAGAACAGCTGAAGTATCCTAAAATTCATAGTTATCACTGCAAGATTAATATGCCTCCTGAATTCCAGACCAGTTGGTTTGTTGATGGAAACCATTTAACACATACAGCACATACAACCAATGTCTTCTCTGTTCTGTGGTACAATTCAATCAAACTTCCTAATGTACTATACAGGGGGAAGTACACTGCCAAAATACACTTATACAGCTTTTGTATTTGCCAAGATACAGCCATTGTTTTTTGTGTGTGTAAGTGACAATTTTAATGCCTTCTAAAAAATATATATATATATATATATATATATATATATATATATATATATATATATATATATATATATATATATATATATATATATATTCTGTATCATTTTTCCACAGCACCACACAAAAGAATGGCATCACCTGATTGTGATTCCAGCCAGGACAACTGTTTGACCAATGGCACAAAATCTCACAAAGACCAAAAGGAGATTTAGTATAAAAAGCTTTTTTAATCATTTAAATGATAGCTACAATATTTATACTACATTTTTTTTTATTTAACCAAAATAAAGAAGACTAATGTCACTAATGTGCCTTGGTTTTTACATGTATATTTTGTATTCCATTTTTTGCTACAAAGAAACATGATACATTTATATGACAAATTTGCCTTTTTACAGTAATGACCAGACAAGAAAACAAAAACTGACTTGATAATTTAATAACATTTTTTTCTTGTAGATATACTAACAGAGATGTAATAGATGTTTAAAGACATTGAAAGACTTATTGTCAAAACATTTGTGATTTGAATGTATTACATTACCTGTATGTTTCATTTAATATTACTGAATTTAGCACTATTGCATTATGAATGATATTTATTACTTGAAAATCAACTGTAGTCACCTCAAGTAATGCGTCTAGCATTACTCTTTATTGAAACAGTGCTTCCATATTTTATGTGATGATTATGCTATTTCCATAATTGGGTGTATACAGGGATGTTTTACAGCTTAACTTCAAACTGGTATTTACTGATTTTTTATTTTACTTATTAATTATTTTATATTGGGTTTATTTGTGTTTTCTAAATCCAGAAGCATGTGAAAATCAGAAAATGTCTTTATTTGTTGCAGTGTTTATGATTCTCTGATTCAAGCTACAAAGACAACAAAAAGGATGTCTGTCTGTAAAATGTATGCCATCGTGGGGATTGATTTGACAGTTGTATTACGTTTGGTCATGTGAAACGAACTTCCTTAGTTTCACTTTTTTTAATTGTTCATTCCTAATCCTTTGAAACATTTCAGCAAATTGTTCCCAGATTACCGATTTTAAGAACTGTGGTGACTTGGTTCTCCTTTGCAATTTCACAAATGTAGCTAAAAGTAAAAATGTCATTGCAGCTGAAAGACACAGTAATATCACTATTTCCAATGGGAAAACAGGCAAATGTGTGGCTTTTCGTTCACATAAAGTCAGAAAAAAACAACATATTAATCCAAATTAACATGTATTTATACTAAAGTAATACAAAAGTGACTACAAAAGATTTAGAAGTGAGTAGTTTTTTGAGATTTTCAAGATTTACGATTATACTGTAAATATATACTGTAAATCGTTGTTTCTTTCTGACTTTATGTGAACGAAAAGACATACATTTGCCCATTTTCCCATTGGAAATTTGATATTTTGAAATATCACTGTCCTGGTCACAGAAGCAAAGTTTGTGGGGAATAATAGCCATTTTCTATACTTTTGAGGCATAAGCAATTAGGAAATAACACTTACTACCCAGGAACAAAAAAAAAAAAAAAAAAAATTGTTACACGGTGTTAGCAATCGAGTCTTGATACAGCTGCATAAAAGCAGCATTTTTTCACTCACTCTGGGTTGGGTGTTCGGTGAGTGGAGAACGGGATAGGAGACGGAGGTAGTAATTGCGATCATAATAATATTAGGAAAATATCTGCTCACTGTATTTTTGTTTAGTATTAGTCCGTTTTGTTCGAAAAACTACTCACTTCTAAATCTTTTGTAGTCATTTTTGTATTACTAGTAATACAGTAATACAAAAATGACTACAAAAGATTTAGAAGTGAGTAGTTTTTCGAGATTTACGATTATACTGTAAATACAGTATAATCGTAAATCTCGAAAAACTACTCGCTTCTAAATCTTTTGTAGTCATTTTTGTATTACTTTAGTATAAATACATGTTAATTTGGTTTCATATGTTGTTTTTTTCTGACTTTATGTGAACGAAAAGACACATTTGCCCGTTTTCCCATTGGAAATAGTGATATTTTGAAATATCACTGTCCTGGTCACAAAAGCAAATTTTGTGGGGAATAATAGCCATTTTCTATACTTTTGAGGCATGAGCAATTAGGAAATAACATTTACTACCCAGGAACAAAAATTGTGTTACATAGTGCCATCTATTGAAAACTGTATGTTTAAAGTATAGACAGACTAAGCAAAATACCTGCTGGAGTTGTGTGTGTGTGTGTGTGTGTATATATATATATATATATATATATATATATATATATATATATATATATATATATATATATATATATATATATATATATATATATATATATATATATATATATATACATTGTAATATTGTTAAAACCATTTAAATTGGGACAACTCCACCTAGTTTAGGCCCAAACAGCCCAAAGTCCTCTCCGAGATCAAATCTGTATCAGATAGTTTCATCAAGTCTATAGATTTATGTTTATCCATGCTAATTCATTCTAGTGTAATGATAGACTGTGACTGTTTTTTAGTGACCACATGTATATTCTTGTGATAATAAGAGAAGTGACATTTTTACACTAGTAATGCTTTAGGGATGTTCTATATAAAATCATTTTGCAATAGTGTGAGTTTTTGTTTCTTTATTTCTCTATCAAAATATTATCAGTTTCAAAGATCCTGAAAATTAGACTGAAACTAATTGGCATGAATTTAGCAACTGACAAACAATACCAGACCTTCTCTAAAATGAATCATGTTTAAACCCTGAACATGACTACATGGAGTTTAGTCAGTTATATAGAAATGTTTTATTCATGACAGCACTTCAAAAGTACATTTAAGATGCTACTTCCTGTGATTTTTACCTGCTGTAGCTTACTTCTTTTATAGTTTAAGATGTAAAAGTAAAAAAACAAAAAAAGCTGAAGTAACCTAGCAACTCTGCAGCCAAGTTGGCAAAAATCTGATTGTTATGGAGTACATTTACTACATGTCTGAATCACTCATGAGTGTTGATAGGCTGAATGGATCGTTTTGTGTTGTAGGACAGTTGGAAGCATTTGAAGTTCAATATTAAGTGGTTATTTTATTTAATACTGAAATGCTGTGTCTATTACAGCTGATGCTTGTGTCAAGTATACATACTGTAGCTTGTTCCTCTTAGATGTTGTGGGGATTGTACTATGCAACAACAAAAACGGAGGATGTAAGTTTTACAAACATTAATGCAGTGGATATACTGCAAGTACAATGTATAATGTGTGACGCACCACTAAGATGAGGGAATAGTTACAGTGAGGTCATAAAAAAAAAAAAAAAAAAAAAAAAACACAGCTGTTAGTTGGTTCATGCTCAGTTTCTTAAATGAAATGTAAGGTTACCAGGTAATTAGGGAAATTGAAAACAAGTTCACAGAGAGTTTGTATGAATAAACACAAGTGCATCACATTACAGTTAATAGATTAGAAACAACATTGCATTTATCTGAGACCACTCGTCCTTTCATATCATTAAGTAATGTTAGGAATGGGATTTAATTGGGTTTAGTGAAACACAAGCTTCCTTGAGAAAGATATGAACTGTATGTAAACTGTATGTAAAAACACATTTTAAAAGGGGGTGTAGCCTTTCTATAGGCAATGTGATTATATATATATATATATATATATATATATATATATATATATATATATATATATATAATATATATGCTGATATACATACACTACTGATACACACATGTATATGTGTATATATATATATTATATATTATCTATATCTATATATATATAATATATATATGTCTACCGAGCACACGGATATCTTTCCGATGACCTATAGAAAGTTTACACCCCCTTTCAAAAATGTGTTTCATACATACATATTCATGAAAAACACAAAAGCATCTAAATTAAAATTGTACTGGAGTTTGTAACCAGTAGTGGAGGGTAGTTTATGAAGCAAAATTACGAGAAGGGTTATTATAGAATCACCTAATCACCACAGAGCAATACAACTTTGCAGGTCACCAAACAATGGCCAGCACTAGCAATCTATTGCTGATGCTGAATTAGCTTACTTATTATGTCCACCATTAGTCCCGACTCCACTGGCAAGCTAACACACAGATATGCCATACAGCTATAGCAGTGCAAAGTAGATATATGAAGAGACTTTTAGAATTACCCAGTATGGAGTAATGATGTTTAATATAGTGATGACACTGCCCGAGGGCAGGCAGGTAAAGTGAGAATTTACCATGCATTTCATTGCTTTTCCCCTCTTGCTGAATGTCTTTGGCTGTGCCACAAATAACAAGTATCCATGTGTGTGCGCAGGTTTCCTTTTTATCAACTGAAACCATTTGCACTTTTAAACTGAACTCATCTTGAATGTTTTTTTTTTCTCTGAGAATATGATAATACATTACTGTGTCTAAAAAAAAAAAAAAAAAGAAATGGCTAAACTTTTACATACGATGTATGCAAATCTAAGAAATGATTTACAGCAACAAAATGCTTTAAAACATTAAATAAATGATAATTATTTGAAATAATTTCACATTACATGTTATACCTACAGAGAAAGAGAAAAAAAAAATAATAGTAGACTTTACAGAAACGATATCTATTTAATAATGTGTAGATCAGTAACTGTTGAAACACCTAAACAAAACAATAACAATAAAACAAAACAGCAATAAGTATGAAGAAATAGTAACATTAAAACACGCTTTAGACGTATCTGGAAATCTCGTTAGAGTATTACTACACTTTAAACTGATACCTGGAACTGAATGGTCAGTAGTGGATAAACTTTTAAATAAAATAATAAAGTGAATTCAGTGTATACGAATAAAATTAAAACTGCGTAGTTGACAGCTTATTCTCTTTACCCTTTAAAATACAACTGAAGATTAAATGTGGATAATCTTACTATTTTAATCAAACAAGAAAAGGACTTTGCTTTCTGCGTAATATAAACGTCAATCATGTCAGTCCGCACAAGTCACTGCGGCGATTCCAGGAGAAAATGAATTTAATCGAGACAATATAAAGTGCCACCCCTACTGTCTATGTTTCCATTTCTTTTATACTTGTCCTTGCCAAAGAAAAGCTTTCAGGGTTGACGTCATGATCTTATTCAAGATAAGCCGCTATGTTTATTGCAGCTTCAGTGAATGATTTACGCACGGGATATAAAGAGCGGCACCAGACGACACTGGAAGTCCTGATTTTGGGACTAGTAGCAAAGTTTGAGGGGAAAAAAGTTATGATCCGTTCACGTTCAGCAAGCGCTGATTTTCTAGAAGTTATTTCTTCAGAGATAACAGCAATGTTTGATAACCACACGTTTCGATGAGGTCTGTGAAGGCATTTTATTAAAGAAAAAAAGAAAGGATAGTTTACGGAAGGGAGACACTTACCAGTAAAGAGAACATAACGCAATTGAAGATATTCCATGGGTTTATAGAAATGAAGACATGAATATAAATGACCATGACAGAAAGTTAAAAGAACCCAACATGGGTTTGCCAAGTGTAGACTTGCTGGTAAGGCTACAGATTTTGCCAGGTTTCTTCTCCAATTGCCTGTTCCTGGCGCTGTATGACTCAGTGGTCCTGTTGAAGCGGGTGGTGTCACTCCTGAGCTGTTCTGGTGCTGGTGGTGAATGGCAGCGCATGTTAACGTCAGCTGGGCTGCGGTCTGTGTGGAACAGTTTTCTTCTAGATGCGTATAAACAGGTAAATGGATTTAGAAATTACTGTAATTTTGGAGAGCGCTGCACGAGTGTATGTACTGCACTGCTTATATTATTCACGTTTTAAGTTGGCCCAACTCTACAGTTAAGAATAGCTTATGAATGTCTCCGTGCAAAGTAATTTACTAGTCACGTGCGTGATCCCGTTACTGTGGTGACGGATACAAACAGAAAAGCACATGCTTTAATTTTAAATTGCGCAATCATGTTTCTAGTAGAGGAATTACATGAAAACGACACTAGCCAAAACGTTTCTCTTTCAGAAGCAGCTTCCTTGGTTTTACTTTTGTGATTATGAGGTTAACATTGCTTACAAGTTATATTGTAGCTAGAGATCAGATCATTACCATTTTATAAGCCTGGCCCCTACTAACACAATGGCCATATTAAAAAGTGTTGTTTTTTTATTATTTCTGCTTGCTGTGGAGTTTTAGGGTTTAATGTATTTGGCAATACATATGTTGATCCCAGCATACCTCATAAGTCCACTGTTGAAATCTGTCTAAATGGATACTGGGTCAGCAATGAGCCTAAACAATTTATTAAATTATTCCTTTAAAAAAAAAAAAAAAAATTGTTTTATAGAAGATTATTGAAATCCCCATTCAAATTCATTTGTCTATTATCTGTTATAAATATGATATTAAAGTGAGAGACAGGCATCAAAGCAGATGGACAGACACAGCAGATGGACATATTGAATAACCCTAGTCTGCATATCTCAAAGAGCTATTGCAAAGTTGGCTGAAAAGTGGCACATTTTAATGAAGGCAGCAATTTAATTAAAACATACCCAGTTGCAGGAATTAGCAGTTGCATGAACTGAACCGTTATTGTTTGCACTAGCTAAAAGTTCATTGCTTGTCATTGTTCATAGGTGATCTGTAGCTTTGCACATAAGGTCGTTTAGAAGTGCTCCAACAGATCTGAAATAGTATGTTCAAAGAATATAACAAATCACAGCTCGCTCTTCTTTTGTAAGGTGAAGCTGGGTGGTGATGCACCCAATTCCAAGGTGGTCAGAGTATCGGGTGCAAGCAGCAGAAGGAAAAGCTTTAGTGGCAAGAGCGGAATGGAGTGCCGACTGCTGGATTTTGAGTCTTCCGACCGTCCTTTGGTTGTCAACTTTGGCTCTGCCACCTGACCCCCATTCATCAGCCACCTGCCTGCGTTTAGGCAGCTGGTTGAAGAGTTCTCTGATGTGGCTGACTTCCTGTTAGTCTATATCGATGAGGCTCACCCGACAGATGGCTGGGCAGTTCCAGGGATGGGGTTCGATTCTTTTGAGGTAAGGAAGCACAGGACCCTGGAAGAGCGTTGCCTGGCTGCCTACAATCTGCTGGAACGCTTCTCTTTACCACCTCAGTGCCAATTGGTGGCAGACTGCATGGACAACAACACTAATGTGGCTTATGGCGTCTCATTTGAAAGAGTGTGCATTGTGCATAAACAGAAAATTGCCTATCTGGGTGGGAAAGGACCATTTTTTTACAGTCTTAAAAAAGTAAGGCATTGGCTTGAGCAGAACTATGGGAAGCGATAAAAAAAAAAAAAAGACATTTCTTCTAGACACAAAAGCAAAAAAAAAAAAAAAAAAAAAGGAGAAAAAGGAAATGAGTAAATGTAAAACCCAGAAGAAAATGTGTTCAGAAGGTTCAAACCAAACACTTCTCAGAACTTAAGTGCTGTAAACTGACAATATCAGTTACTATTTAACAGGAACTGGCTGATTTAAATAGGAATGAACTAGTGGAACCGATTACAATGTTTAAATAATAATAAACAAAAAAATACTGTAAAATTTAAAAAGCAATAAAGCAAAGCACACCAAATAGTCAATTTAAATGTTTTGATAACAACAACAACAAATATTTTTGAACAAAAACAGAATTTAGAGCGTTTGAAACCAACTTTTATAAGTTTAATTTATTTTTTAAATGAAAATTTATATATTTTTGTGTCATTTTTAGTATAATATATATATATATATATATATATATATATATTATATATATATTATATATATATATATATATATAATATATCACGATTTGTGCACCATGTATTACATCTATCATGTATTACATTTATTTAAAAATAAAATAATGTCTTATCTAAATTCAATAATATAGGTACACAAACTTTGTAGTACTGTTTTAAGATGTTATTTTACACATGATACATCGGTTTTGATAATATGATCTCCCAACATACCAGCAAGATATTTCTAAAGATCACCTTCGATATTAATAAACTATTGTATGTATTGATTAGCACCCAACAATGTTGTTTACAATTTATGACATGAAGTCAGGAGAAGTATTTTTGGAATTAGCAAAAATGCACAGTTGGTACTGAAATGACTGAATTAAACTGTTTGTAATTAGTTACAGAGCTACTGTGTGCAAAAATAAGCAAGTGTTTAAGGTGCTGAAGCAGAAAAGCTACACATTGCACTATTTTGAAACTAAAAAGGCCATACTTTCAAGAATTGAAATAAAAAAAGGCTTTTAGTGTTGGTCCCACATCTACAGACAAGGGTTTGTTTTGGGATATTGGTGTGTGGATGAAGATCACTCACGAAAGGGTCCTATAGCTCTGTCAGTGATTAGATGTAATCACATCTTTTCTCTTAACATGAATTCATGTCTGTTTATGTGCCAATGTAAAAAATGTATGGCTACTTGGAGTGATTTAACTGCATTTAAAAATATGCAATGTAATGTGTACAGTGCTGCTTATTATTTAAATAAAACTTTGTTGTTCAATTATTATTATTTTTTTTTACTATAAAAAAAAACAGATCTGCCTATTACATTATGCAATTCAGGAACTCTACAGTTAACAGTAGGATTTTAAATGCAAAGTTACATATAAGCATACAATTATACCAGGAAATATTACTGTTTTTGTTTTAAACAACTGGAATTAAAAACAAATACTGCATTAATTAAATCATTTTACAAAGCTGGTCATTTTAAATGTTGCCATTATGAAGGCGGCCATCTGTGATCATAACAGCTGTGCTTTTCTGGATTGACAACATCGGCCACTATAACTCTTAATCAGTTCCTAAAGAGACATTCATATGCTGAAATCTGTAGTATGTTTTTAGTATTCACATGGCTGAAAACTAGTCTTTAAAAGACAGATATGGTCCAGGTACTCTTCTTTTAAAGACAGGTATGCTTGTCATTCTGAGAGCAAATCATATTTAGTAAAACAGGGGTGCATACTTCCCTTCACGCACACCAATAGTTCAGCTAGGCAACAACATCATTTTTTCAAAGTAAAATATTGTTCAAAATAAAATAGAGCTGTCATTTTATTCATATACACTTGTTTGCTTACAGTAGCTATCTTCTGCATGAATTTTCCTTTTTATGATTTAATGGTTTTTCTTAGGAGTTGATGAGTTTTGTTTCCAATAGTAATCCTTTTATAGTTGGAACAGCTCAAATGAGCTTGACAAAAACTTTTATGTACAATAAAACAAATGGCACTATCTAAATTCCTGTTAACATTACATATTGTGTTAAGTCAATAAACTAAGTCAATAAGTTTAAACTCCATTTAGATTTTTTTAAAATTTTTGTTTTAGTTTTTTTATATGGTCAGTTTCAACAGTAGACACACAAACCAGGAAAATAACAAAACATCTTCACACATAGGTAGGTGTAATGCGGGCTTGTCATAGTGTAAAGGTCACCTTTTAAAGTGATACTGAGGTGTCTCGCTGTGTATACTGGAGTGATCCCAGTTCCTTCAGTTACCAGTGTCTTGTGTTAGTGGCATGTATGCTTACCATGCCTAGTTTTATTATTTTTACAATTCAATTAATAATATAAAGAAGTTTAAGAACTCAGTTAGAAGCACAACAAAAAACCTGAGCTCTAGCCCATGACAACACTGCTAAGTGCATCAGCAATTTTGGATTCTTTGTAGAAAATATGAAGTATAAATGATACACTCCTTTATGAACAACGACAAAGTGGTTTTTAAACTTAAATCCTGCCAACAATTGCATTGCTAACTGCATGGATACAATTAATCAAAATCAGTTCTTTCTCTAGTTGATCTGAAGAAATGGTTCATGGTTTGAAGCACTTATCACATATAATCTTATAGGGACCCCTAGTGTTGGATAAGCAAATCTCTGACTACAAATGTATTTATTTATTTTAGTATTACTGTTATGCCCTTAATGCCAAAATGAAAAGCTTCTTGTCAGTTAGTCTAGGAGAGATCCTAATATTTAAGAACAAGAAATCTGTGAAAGGAGTGACATCTTGGAATACATTGTCAAATAAACAGGCATGTGCACATTGTTTTCAATGCACAGTGGTAATGAAATACAATAAATGGATGATGATGCATACATTTTAGGGTCCACTTGACATTTCTTATATCTCTTGACCTGTTGCAGCATTCGGAAAGTTACGAACGAAGCTCATTCTTCAATATTAAGTACAAGCTGTGCTTTAAGTCAGTTTACTTGTAATATGTATTTAAGTACCTACAGATAAAGATTTTTTTTATTATATATATATATATATATATATATAGCATAATTACAATATATAATTATATAATTTTATACACTAATTATATATTTAGTGTACATATATATATATATAGGAATATAATATATAATATTCATACTGTCAACTGTCAACTACTATTTTCAGTTGGCCTGGCTTGCGTCATCCCTTAGGCTTCTCTATACTAACGGGTTGTGTTTGACAGTTGTTCTTTTATAGTTGAACGCTAACTAACACATTAACTAACACATTAGCCATAGAGTCATATTCTTTTGTACAGAGTCAAGTTTTGTCCAAAATTAGCTTTACATTTTCTGGAAAACAAATGGACTGATAACATATTCAAATTGTGAGGTTTACATGGATTCTTCACCCCAAACCACCCCCACTTCAAAACAGACTGAGGCACAAAAGTCATTGAGTACTAATTCCAGAAGTCCCAGTTTAGAGACCAGGAATTTTTGCAGATCAAGATGGGAGACACCAAAGATCCAAGTAAACTGACCAGATTCTTCTCCAGAGATTACAAGGCCGTAAAGTACATTGAGATCAGAATGAGCACCACCTGTGTTCCCTGGCATTTAACACAACTCACATGTGTGGGCAGACTTATGCACATCTTTTTACTACACATACTAAAGATCATCACCTGCAGAATTCGTGGAGCAATGCTACCCTTAACGTTATGTCTCCTTTTACAGTAAGTTAGTCATGCCAACTGCCAACACCAGTCCTGTTGCCAAGGAGACTGAAGAAACTCATAATCTTTTGACAGGGACCGAATACTGGCAAAATATATTTACCTTTACTAGTTTTTATGTGATTTTCTATGATTTTTCCTTGACCAGGCTTAACGCCATGGGACCCTCACTGATCTCTAGAGAAACAGATTTCGGTACCCCCCCACCCATAAAAGTCTTCAAGTTGGTATGATTAAATTTAATTTGTACCATCATTAAAATAATGCATTCGATAGAACTACAGCAATCTCCCTCTTATTTCATTACAGTCTTAAACCTAGTGGAGATTTGATATTAGAATTTCTGTTTTAAGGGAGTATTCTTTTAATAGGGACAGTAAAAAGATCAAATAAATATGTAGCCTATAACAGTAGATCATTCTGCTTATTTGTGAATTTGACACAATCCACATGATAGGGTTCCTATTAAGATTATTATTTATTAATGCACACGCACAGGAAAGTTATTAATGTTCATTTAATATGCCAAACAGCACTATCAGACACTACAGTATAACCTAAGCCTGCCCAGACATGCGTGTTACATTATATTTGTTAAATTACAGTGCTGAGTACTGTAGCAACAAAACTTGAAAATTGACAATGTAATGTAAGCAGTAGGAATAGCGTAGGATGGCCAGAGCTGCAAATGCTACACAGATATCATAAAGGTCAATTATTCAGGCTATCATGTGATAGTCACATTCTCATATTTATAATACACCCCATTCAATCACACCGTCTGACCTTCACAAAGTGTGTTTTTGTGGAGTACATTCTTCCATTCTCTTTTTAAACGAAATCCTTGTTTTTTTGTAAATGCACTCTCATGGGGTTCTGGTAGCTGAAGCCAAAATAGCTGTTGATGTGTGCGATTTTATATAGTATATTGGAATGTGTATTTGCTGAAGCACCACTGAAAAACAAAACAGGAAAGTCATAGGATTTTGGTTTTAAAGCAGCAGTTACACTGTGCTTGTGAACTATATTTTGTTATAAATGCTGTTTATTTTCATTCTCAAGAGAATGAATTAAATATTTATTTAGTTTCATTGTGATTCCTTAATCATCAGTCGTCCATTCTAATTTGTTATTTTTTCCCCTTCTTTTTTAACAGAAGTCTCTATAAACAGATTGTATAATTTCGCTCTTAAGAGCTGCCCAGATAAAGGATATAACAGAAACCATTCTGGATAGGAATTATTTTATTTATTTTGTTTTATCACCTGGCAGATGAAGGACTTGGAAGCATAGTGTGTCCAACGTTTTCTTCATACTTATTTCTGAAGCAACAGAGATAAGGCTGGAGTAGCTTAAAATATAACTGCAGCTCTGCTATAGAATGTTTTACTGTCTGATTTATCTGTCTTCTTGCTGTTAGTCCAAAGGCACACTTTTATAATGTTTATTGGAATCTGCTTCATTTTGAAAAAAATGACTTTCCATTTTTTTAATCTGTTATAGTTTCAGATCCACAAAAGGATGCATCCAGCAACATAGATACCACAAGATAAACGGTCATCATTAACTACCATCAACAAGGTTTCGGATCCACAAAAGCTAAATAAAAGTAATTATCAACTCTACATAACCCATTGTTAACCCAATTGTTCAGTCGATCAATTGCAGTAACAGTAATGCAATGTTTTATACCAACTGTATAAGAACTAATGGTTATATTGCTCAATATGTAATCCATGATCTTACTTCAGCAATTAATTAGCACCATATCTATTTGTTTATTCCTCTCTCTCAGATAATACTACACATCATTCATTTATTAAGGAAAACCTTTCTTGAAAGTTGCATGCACAGAACATCCTTCACATTTGCCATGGGGCACTTGACAAGGTAATAACTGCAGCAGTTCATGCTGTTCTTGCTATATCTGCAATGAATGGAAATCAATGTCGACTTTTCATAAACATAAAACCATTAATCGTTAGCTTTAATAAACAAGCACAGGAATACTAGAGTGTACATAATGAAAGGCTATTTATTGTACCATAAACATTAAAAAAGTGAATTACATAATGGCATCCTGTATCTTAACAGTCTGCTAGATATTTGAATATCAGTGAATAGTAAGTCTCACTGCTTTTTTGTTCTGCTGTCCCAATATAACACCATTATGTTTATGTCTACAAAAAACATATCAAAGGCAAATACAGTGCTCCCCCTTTATAAGGTGACCCTTTATACTGCAGAACAGGTTATAATGGCTCCCATTTGCCCAATAATACCTTTACTCTAACATTAGTATTCTCGTCAACACAAATAGCACAGTCTTTTAACTGTGGCTCCTGACTATGTTGTTATAAAAGGGGAGCACTGTAGTGCTTTTCAAAGACATGAAGATAAAGTGTCTTTAAATATGGTGCCTGATTGAGGGGACCCTTAGGGTTTCTCAAAAAGATATATAAAATGCGAGACCTTTCTTGTGGCAGAATAAAATAAATATGAACAAAAAAAACTGTCCTGGAATGGCAATGACCATCTATTAAATTCATAGGTATGGGGCACAGTGGGAGGCCGTGGTTCACATTCATCTCAGGAGGAATGACATTGGTGGTCTCATCCTAGTACCAAAGGGACATTAATACCACTCCAATCATACAATTTTGCACAATTGAAAATATCTGCTTGAGAAAAACTCAAGTACTGAATGGCATGGGGTAGTCAGGCCAAGATCAGTTTGTTCTCGCCATGCTTTCATGGTGCATGGCACTTTCTTTGCACATTTTTTTGTTTTTACACGGAATTCACCAAAAAAGAAAAAATATTGTTTATAGCTGTTGTAAAGATGACCTGTCCTTTGGAATAATAACAGACATTTATTGCACTCTATGGGGCCAATAGGCACAGACAACACAGCTCTTCTTTCTGAGAACTGGAAGAAAATTGATGACAATTGGAAAAAAGGAAGAAAAACACATGATCAAACAGCCGAGAACTGCCTCTGTCTTTGTCAGTAGTTTCCACAATGTGTCACAGACGGTTTCTCTTACAAGAGACAAAAAGTTAACCGTACTTCATGCAAACGGTTAGTGACCAGAAAAAAAGTTGAATAAAATGACTTATTATTTGTTACTTTTTACCACATAAAAAATGAAAAGGTACTGTTTTTAATCTGTTTTTTACCAACAGAAAAAAAAGTAGATAATTATTTTTACAAAAAGATTTGCAGGAGGCTAGAAGGTTGATAAACAAACAATACCGGAAATGAAGCGGATGACATAGTACAATATTTAATTTAATGGTATAAATATATACACACATACTTATCCAAGATGGGAGTACTCTTGTTACACCAACATGAGATGTATATATATATACATATATATATATATATATATATATATTATATATATATATATATATCGATAGATATAGTATTATATCTATAACACGAACATAACGAACTACTCCTAATTGATGACATGAAATTGACCAAAAGGAATTAACTATTGTACTTTAACATGGTTTTCAATTATTCTAAGTATTATGTTCAGTACTGGCGCTGCAATTCAGCATTTTATTTTCAGGATTATAAACACTTAATTCACATTGGTCACCAGCAACCTGCAGATCATACAATTGCTTTTAATGACATTTGATCACATGATCTAAGTTGGACAAACTACAGGCAAAGAAATGGCAAATGCTTTGTGAATATGTCCTTAGCATTTATGACAATTTTAAAATAATAATAATAATAATAATAATAATAATATAATAATAATAATAATAATAATAATAATAATACAAGGTTTCCTCACCTGTCTTTAAAATAGACAAATTAATAATTCACAAAAAAATAGTGATCTAGAGATCCTACCATATTATCTGCGGCAGAATAAAAAACTAAGGCATGCAATTAAAATACACTCTCTGGCAAAAGGGATCCCTATTGCCTCTTTGAATTGACAGATCTTTCTCTCAATATCATTATAAATTCTTCAATGCAGGAATAATTCCACCATGGCTTCCTTCATTCATTGAAGCACAGGCAGTTCATTTAATCTTTGGCAGGCAGCTGTTGCTATTATAAGACTCTCTGTTCTGTTTTGTAGAGAAATAATAACTGATGTCCATTTGTATGTGTTTAAAATACAGTCAGGGGCTGTATCCTGTGGTGCAAGGTTTAAAAATCCCTTTTTTGTAATGCTGCCAAGATGCTTCTTAAGCCCTGCTTTAGCTACGTCCCTAGAGGGCGCTATTTCTCTCATCTTTTACATGGCATTTGTATCTAAAATACCTGATGTAGCCCATGGCATGATAGCAAATGATTGCGAGAGTGAGGTTCAGTTCCTTGGACATGACTGACAAATGACTCAATAGCACAGACTTGAGAGGCATTTCTCTCATTACGTGTTCTGGTACAGCCAACACTTTAAATTGCTGATAATGAAGTATATTAAACGAAAATGAAATGGATGAAGTTAAGCAGGGTTGCCAGACTGATTCCTGATTTCCTGTGAATGGTTGACATTTGGCATATACAGAACTGTCATTTTATAAGCGTTTCTTCCTTTTGTTCTCAGATCATGATAACCCATTTGAAGTTTAACCACAATAAATATATTCATGGTGTGCTATTACATGGCATTTACTATATCAGAATGTGTGTGTATTCCCTTGACAGACAACATGGTAACCCACTGATTCAAACAATACCGTAGATGCCACTACTGACAGAAAAGTTATAGTAACTAATGGCATTTTAATAAAAAAAAAAAAAAAAAAAGATGGAATGTTTGGTGGAACTAGAGGAATCTGTTTTGTGATTTGGGACAAACTCACACATTACCAGTATTCTAGAAGGCAAAGGCTAAACAGTTTGATTCTAAAACGTGAACAGAAGCCAGGGCAGATAAAAAGCATAGAAAAGCCATGTTTTTATTGACTTTGTGCTGCCTGATATCAGAACGAAGCTAACGCCTGAAGCAATGTTCCCTGCTCTTGAGTGGCACAGTAGTTCTACTTTAAAGTTCACCTCCGTAAATGTGGTGTCGTCTCTCAGTAGGCTAACGTTCTATTAATATTTTGATAAATTAATAGTGAATGTACCTTAGCTTGAAGAAATGACCCCAAACGATATATTTTAGGGTCAGCTTCAGTAAAGAAATGTAAGTTAATATTATTGGGAGGTCAAATTGTTTTGTTCAATTGTTACATATCTTAACTACAGATGATTTGAACTTTATCAGTCTTGGTTCCTAAAGGGACCATGTCATTGATCTCCTTTATTATACCTGCAGGCTCATGGTAATAACTTAATCCCATGAGAGAAATGTACACTCGTCCAAAACACAAGGTCATTATTGTAAAAGCCTTATTACTGTGACCTTTATGGGTCAGACCAAATTGCCGTGAAGGTGGAAGGAACTGAAACATATATATTTTTTTTCTTCTTAGCACAAGAAAAATGTAAGGAAGACCATATTTCTGGTGTTTTTTTTGAAAAAAAAAAAGTTCTTATTTGAAGCTGCCTGTGCTTACAAAACAGCAGCAAAAAGTTGCTTGGAATAACTGTCTGAAAGTTAACTAAGACAGTTTGGGAAGGTTTAGCTTTTTAAGTGACATCTAATTACATATTAAATTAGAACAATATTTGGGATGTTGGTGCTAGGGTCACTGATAGGGAATGATATACATACTATGAGAGTCAGATGGGTTTACTGCTGTAGAAATGCTTCTTTTTTTATTAGCATTCTTTTCATTAGAAATGTATATTTAAAATGTTTTTAATATAAATTGTATTTCATATTTTGAGTTTAAATGAATTATAACGGTTCTCACTAACTTCTTGCTAGGTTAATACATATATTTAGATTAGATTTAAATCGCGTTTAACTGCCTCTTAACTTGTTATGATGTTTTCTGATGACAGGAGTGCTGCTTCTTGCTACCCGTTTTATTGATATTTTCATATCTGTATAGGCAAGGTAAGCGGATCCTGTAATATGGAATTTCGAGCTGCTGGAACTGACTTGCCTATTGTATTGTAGTAATCGACGTACGGGACTGTACCAGAAGGGTCCCGAGTTTATTTAAGTACTGTATAACCACATAAATGTGCATATGCACTTATGCAAAGTTGTGGTGCTTCTATTTTAAAAAGGAGATCTACTTAATTTACTTTAATATGGTATTTTGTGTTTTACTATCACAGCTTTCCATTATGTTGTACAGTAATGCAAGTGATTACATATTTTAGCTCCTGTGTCTTGCTTTTCAACATACAGTGTCTTCAGCAGCACATAGTCTACCTGAAGGATAAGCGTGAGCCAGTTTGTTCAATATGAAGTATTACTTTTCAGAAAGAGAGCTGGCAACAGCTGCTGTAGAAGCATCTTCCTCAGGGTTTACAGAAATATCAATAAAACTTGGCACTCGGGCCAACTCAGAACAAATGCAAACATTAAAAAAAAAAAAAAAACTCTTAAAATGTAATTTGAATGAATGTGTTCCACTCTAAAAAGAACTGCCTTTGCCTTCACAATATGGGCCATGATGTCTCGCAATAAAGATTTCAAAATAGGGCCCTATATTTCAAAGGTCAGACATGTTGGAGAGCCTTGCAACTCAATCTCCCTACATAAACTGCCAGCAACTCATGAAATAATCTATGTTCAAATACTTTTAAAACATGCTGCATACTGCCACTTCATTGTGTAAGAAAGTTGCTTGAACAAACACCTAGGTTTTTCTTTGATGCTCTAGAGTGAACAAAACCTTCATTGGGTATCACTTGAAATCTGCTGAGCACCCTGCTGTGAAGCTTATGTTTCTCTTGTTCGACATAATCAGGTGGAAAAATGCCCTTAAAACAGAAATATATTCCCCCCAAGTACTTATGGGGGGGTGGCATGCTGTATGATGGCTATAACTAACAGCCATCTTACACATCTGTGACAAAGTGTAGACTAATTAACTTGGTTCAAGTGCCAGGTTACTTTTCACAGACAGCAGATGTTTATCCTTCATAGAGTCATGGGATACTGCCAGTTGCATAAACCATATTTTAAACATTATTGTGTTACACATAAAATGGTTGTTAATAAGGTTTGGATTTTACCCCTGGAGTGTGATAGAATATTTAAAATATAGTGCCACCTTTGATCCAGATTCAGCTTGACTGCATTTTCTTAATATAACTCACATATTATTAAAGGATGCAACCCAAAGCTGCTCACTGATGTGGATTGCGGTGTGTTTTATACACAGGGAGGGTGGGTGTGTATAACACACTCCAAACTTCAGACCACAGATAGCCATTGCATTTATGAAATAATAACACATTTCCCACTGGGGTATGGTATCTTTTTAAATCTCTGAGCTGGTATAGGCAGTTATTGAATCTGGAAAGACAGAATTTTACATCAGAGCTTGCCATCTGTATAATGAAAGATAAACAAAAATCAATACATTGGAGAAGAAAAGGAAAATGGATCTCTGTGAATTAACTTGAAAACAACATCCGGGTGTTAGCAAGCAAACGTGGACAGATAACTGGAGGTTAAAGATGCTAACCTGGTAATTTGCTGATGTTTTGATGTTCTTGGTGGCAGTATTTGCACTCATGTATTTCACACACCACACTGACGTGTTCTGTTTAAAGCAGCCAAATCATTCAAATTCAAATAGTCTTTGCTTGGACCCTTTAGTGTTATAGTACCTGCCCGATATTGTAATTTGAATACCCTATACTATCAGATATTAAATAAGCAGGCAAAATCATAAAGAGATATAGACTTAACAGTGTCTTCAATGCAATCTGCAATATGCAGCTTTTAGAAAGATTCTAAAGCTAATTGAGTCATTGTGGTCTTGTGGTAAGGCTCTGATGCCCTATCTTTTACCTCAGTGCTTTACAAATCCAGCAGTGTGACATTCAAATCACGTGGCCACAGTCTGTCTGTAGTGGTAATATAATTTCAATTTGATGAGTACAATACGAGTGTGCAGAAACTGTAAGTGTATAATTGCCCAATAACAAGGGAAAGGGGATCACTCCTTTTTGAGAAAAAGTTTGGCCATTTTCAGTTTTAGCTTAGGTTTTGCTCCTCTGAAAATGAGAACTGATGGCCCTCCTACCTACTGTAGCGTCCTTCCATTTTTCCCACTTACTGTAAGATAAGGTAAACCCCTCTAGATTGATTTATCAACTTTGTCTAAGAGTACCTACTTGCTGAAACTAAAATGACAAACTCCCTTCATCTTAACTGAACGTGCTTTATCACGAGCAGTAACAGAAACTCCATTTCATGTTTCTGATTCACCATCAAAAGCCCGTTTCACTTGTCAGAAATCCTTAATGTCAATGGTTCTGAGAAATGTGTTATACAGCCAATACCTTGCCCAGACCATGTAGTTTAACCTTAAGGTCCTGACCCTAGATTCATACCTCAGTTTTATTGTCGTAATGTCAGCATTTCTCTAACTCCTCCTTGCAAACACCAAGAAAGGGTGGTCAGTAGCAGGCTTCTTTAGTAAGAAAAAAGGTCATATAACCTTCTTCAATGTTCTGTTAGCTGGTTGAAGGTAATGCTCTATCTCTCTCTCACTCTCACTCGCTTTCTCTCTGTCACACTCTCTCTCTCTCATTTCCTTACCATTGTATTAGATCACAAGCAGAACTGAACATTACCTTTTAGGAATAGTATATTATAATTATTATTTTTTTTAATTTGGAAAAAGTTATTTAAATACTGCAGATATGTTTACTATATACGTTGTTTTTAATATTTATTAACGCATTACCACTTTCAGATCTATTGAATTCTGATAATGAGTCATTCATATAATAATTTGATGTTATGCTGTACTTAAAGTTTGCTGGCTCCTTGCTGAGAGTCGAGTGATGGCCAGCAACAGAGATCAATTATAATTGAATAAGTTGACTTAGCTAAGAACTCCCCAAGCAACCCTGCTACTTTTAATTAATTTTCAGTTCTTTCAGTTCAGAATGAATTTAGACTTTGACCACTGCTTTCTTTTTTGTGGCTTAATTTATTTTAGCATATGATTCAGAAAAAGTAAACTGGTACAGAAAACATATATATCCTATTTCAGCAGACCTAAGGATGAGCTGGTTCCAGTATTTGGACTGTATTTCTTCGTAATGCTGTGATGGGGTAAACAACTTTGACAACATATTCAGTCCAATTCAGCGAAACTGACCTTGTCCAGAAAAGCATCACACAACAATTTGAAGGAAGGAAAATTACATACATTGCCATTCCACAGGCGTTCTTCCCAAAGACAAAACTTCAATGTGGATGAATGAACAGGATCGTGCACATGTGTTACAACTTCTGTTTTATAGTTTCAGTTTTAGTTCAATTACTCTGTATCATCAATAAGGAAAGCCAGATTGTGTATTCAGATTTCTGATGCCAGTGAATCCAAATTTCACGTCTGTTTCTGTTTTTAAACATATCAAAAGGCAAATATTAGTGGTCAATATTTTTTTTCAGTAATGTTGTGAATCTAATTGTCAAGTATTGCATGTAACTTTCACTAAAAGGTGACTCAACTTCCACAGTAAATATTTAGTTGTTGACTATCACTTTTGGCTAAATTCCCATCTTATATACACTCATTATTTTACATAAAATAAGTTTTCCTTTTAAATACACATCAATTGAGCACAGAAATAAGAAAACCTTTAAAGAGTTGAGATACCTCAAAATTAAATTGTAATGATCCAGAAGCATGTAAGACAAAAATCATTAACTTTCACAGTGTTGCTATGTTGACAAAGAGAATAAAAGGCTTAGTGGGTAAACACCTAATGAAATTGCAATACAAATATAAGAAGCTGATTAAAATGCTGCATGAAAGAACTACATTTTCAACCTGAAACATGCAGAATGATTCATTTAGATACTGCATGTGTGCCAAGAAAGAACAAACAAAGCCTTTACAATAAAGGGCTAAAATAATTAATCTGCCTAATCAACCTAGCTTATCTGGAACTTGTTGAGGGATTATTGAATTTTCAGTCTTAGAAGAATATTAATGAACTTTCTACTGCCTGGAGCTTGGCCCTGCTGTCAATGCAGTTCAATAACCCAGCCGTCCATGTAATAAGGTATGCTTATTGAAATCTTACATTTGAGAAAATGCTTTCACCTGGCAAAAAGGTAAATTGGGGTGGGGGCTGCGCACAATAAGTGTGCACATACTGTAAATGATTTAAAAAAAAAAAAAAAGTACAAATGTTAATCTAAACTCACTTAACAAGCTTTGGTCCCCACTTAGTTTAAATGAGACCTCTGAAAATGAGCAGTAATAATAATGAACTATGGCAGTACCTTGTATAGGGGGAATGCTTGAGGTTGACTACACTCCTCTAAGTCCCTGATGTGTAAGATAAATCATAGAACAGTAATAGCCTCACTATCGTGCAGACTGTACAGTCTCCCTTGTACTTTCACTGGTTGAAAGAACTATTACTGTGGCACAGTGGGAACCCTTATGGTTGGCCCTGGACCACTTGAACAATGCTCTGTACTCATAATATGATTTTCTTTCAGTTTCTTTTAAACATTATCTGATCTTGTCCGTACGACTTCCGTATGAGTCAGTCAATATGCAATTACTCTACCATAACCTATTGTATTCTGAATTAGTATCCTGCTCAGCCACTAGCCCAAACCCTAAACCTTACCCTAACCATAACCCTAAAATTCAAATCCTTGAATGTAATAGTGTGCTTATTTATTTTCAGACCATTTAAATTGTTGATGGGTTAAATGAAGGGGAAAAGATTACCAAGTCTATTATTATTCCCTTTTTGCACCATAGTCAAGGCTGGTAACACACTGGTACCAAACACATTCCTGTACATTATACAGCTGGAACATGCATTGAGGTGCCAGTTCTGAAGTGCAGTGCATCCAACTTCAAGTTCCTTCCCTTAGCCTTCACGTTGAATTTATTTTCTTTCAGTGTTCGAATGCTTTTATCATTTAAGCAAGAATGATCGACAGGCAGGGCATTTCCAGAAAATGCCCTGCCTGGAGGTCATTATTGCTATTATAAACCGTTAAACTTTAATCAGCAATGACAGTAAGATTTTCTTTTTCTGTGTGTCCTGCAGTGCTGCTGCAATGGTTCTTTGACGGTATAATTCCGCCTGTGAACAACGAAGCAAACTTTTTCTCAACAAACACTAAACATTAAAAAAAAATCTAAATAAAGTTTAGTTTTTAATTTAAGACGGAAAACATTTATACAAAAGACAGTTGTGTCTCATCTGCTATTAGTAAAGAACAGTAACCGTTTTAAAAAGGTAAATATAACAAACTGATTCTATAATTAACAATATTATTAAACAAATTACTGTATTACTAAAATAAATGAATTACATTAGTAATTTAAATATTTTAGTTATATATTTTGTAAAGTTTTTTTTTTTTTTTTTTAGTTTTATTCATTTCAAGTTGAATTGCAGGTTCCTATGAAAGTATAGTTTTGAGATATAGCGGGTATGTTCAGGGCTGAGATTTCTAAGTGTGGAGCAAAGCATTGAGGCTTTGTGTTTTGAATATGCTGCTGATGAGTTTACAACTGTTGATGACTGGTGGACATCGGTAATTGCAGGGGTTAAGACATTGGAAAGATGTGTAGACCATTCTCGTTTGATGGATAGAGATGGAGCCCAGAAATCTTTTTTTTTTATAGAGGACTCATTTTTGTGACCTGTATGTTTCATCCGAGACTCATTGTTGTATTGATATATCACCAAATAAGGAAAGGTTTACAATGCAGTCAGTAAATTCTATCATTTTTGTGTTGTGCTTCTGACAGCTGACCGTTATATTACTAGATGTTCTTTTTGGCAGATTGATACCTTACTGTACTTTATTGTTGATGGTTGTGTGGACATTTTGAAGGCATTTCCTGGACATTAATGTCTTCTACAGCAACCAATCAGAAGATGGCATTCCCATTCTATTAATCTGACAGGTTTATAATTATATTTCATGTGGAAATCCACATCAGTGGTCTGCTGCTTCAAGCATTATATCCCCCTGTCAGTAATGGTAGTCTTCCCCAATATGAACTGGAGCTATAGTAGAAAATTATTGACAATAGCGACGGGGGGTTGGGGGGTGGTTACAGACAGGGCGTTATTAGTTTCATTAAAAGTTCTTCATGTAATTCTTAAGCAACATCATCTGTAGCACCTCAGCCTATAATGCTGGCTTCATTTAAATTGATTATTCTAATGCCTACAACTGTATAACCTTGTGTTTGTCATTAAGCAAGCACCACAAAGGAACTTATCAAAGAAAAAGTTGAGAGGATTCAGCTTAATTGAAACTGTTGTGCTAAATTTGTAATACTTGTTTCCAAAACCTGGTGGGACTTGGCTGCTTAAGCTCTTGGTGTGTCAAGTGGAAATATACTGTTCTCTCCTGTGATACCATCTTGAAGTTACCACACAGTTTAATAAACCACATATGTGAAATTACACATAGGCTTCAAAAGGAATTTTGCTGCATAAACGTCTCTCTTAAATGTATTTATTATGGTGCACCATCATATGTAGAAATGTGTAATGAATATACGGTAAACTGTAACATAGCTAGTTCTGGAAAATATGATCTCTGCATCATATTTTAATCAAAGGTATGTTAATAAATAATATTACACTGATCAATGCACAAGCCAAAACATTTGTCTACGTGTTTCTTTTAAGTTTTATGTTATATGAATAAAAACAGAACAACCACTGGAATATGTACTATGTTCCTAAGTCTTAGCCCAGTGGTAGTGTTTTGCAGTACACATGTATAACAAGGTGTCTGAATATCATTGTTTTTTAGCTGTGTTTTTCACCCTCTTTGGAGATAAGAATTATATTTGTACAGTAACTTATTATTTTGTATGACAAAGAATGTTATTTTGAATGAAGTACCCATTTAGAGCAATATAGTGCTGTTACTGTTACTTTGTAATGATGTTTATAAGGGATTGTAGCAAAAAAGAAATATCGTACTTATTTAACAATTCATTTGTAGCGATTCCAAATCGTCTGCCAGCAGTTCAACATCATAATGAATGCCCAGAGTGTGCAGTATATACTGTAGCAATTGCAACACAGCAGGGATGGGGAGTTAAAATCCTCCTTGCCTGAAAAAATGTGTGTTTTGGTTAATTGTTTTATTATCACCTGTACATGGCCATTACTGTAAATTAGAGAAGGGTGCAGGGTTTTTAAAGAAAGTGGACAGTCTATTTGGGGCTGCTGCTGTGTGGAGAGTCCGATTGATGGTGTTTTCAATCATAAAAAAAGGTACTCTGAAGCCTTTTGTTTTCAACTTTAAAAACAGTGTTTTGTTTTCAGCCGGTAAACAGCTTAGCTATCCGACTTATTTAGAGAAGGTTCCTGACGAATATTTAGTTAGTGCTCTGAAGGAGCTAGGGGTTTGTTTTGATTTATTTTGTATCATTAAAGTGTGTGCCAGCGCTTATTCTCTCAAAACCGGTGTGTTGGGTCGTGTTTGGAAGGGAAAAAGAACCCGAGCGAGACTGTGCGGCCAGTTTACACAATTTACCACATAGTACTTGTTTAAACGTTATTGCATTTACAAAAAAAAAAGTATTGTGAATGTTATGTTAGGCATAATAATCAATCATTTTAATGTATTTTAATTTCCTTTGATTCCAAATGATGGTCATATATTGTGAAATGGTCTGTTTAGCTGGATCCAGCTTTTCTTAACGTAAAAAGATTTCATGTGAATGTTGTTTTTCATGTTAGTCTGGTGCTAACCTTGTTCAGGATCTCTGTCAATGGATCTGTGCACCAGTGAAAAAAAAAAGTTGATGAATGGATTTTTGAGTGAGAGATGAGCTACAGTATTCAGGGATGCAAATCATTTTTCAAAATTGGTGCTAAACTGTTTTGAAGGTTTAGTATCAGAGAAGCTATTGAATTATCAAACTCTGCCCTAATTAATCAAGCAGTCAATCTTTATTTTATATAGCACCTTTCATAGTGGAACACCATCACAAAGCCCCCCCCCCCCCCCCCCCCCCCCCAAACAACTTCCCACACGACTGTGTGCAGTATGTGGAGGAGTGTGGGTTGGTCATCATCATCATCTATTGTAGCTAAGGAATTAAAACAAGTCCTAATACTAATTAAACATGTCTACTGCTGCCAGAGTGTAATGCTGCTGGCACTATATGAGGTAAAATTTGCCAAATTTTCACCCCTGGCGGAATGCGATATTAAATTAATTACTTTCATCCCAAATGGCATAGAGTACAGCCGTCAAAAGTGTAGCTATGGCCAAAAGTTTCCATCACCCTAGAATTAACTCATTTTGCTTTATAAATTCGAAACTGAATAATGTTACATTAACATATTGAATTACATACCTCTTTGTAGTTTTCCATAGTCTATGGCTTCTGGTAAGCTTTTGTGATACCACTTTGTAGTTTAATTAATTACATGATGTTAAATAAAAGATTTCAATTATGCTCACAGCGCTTTTTTAATTTTTTAATTATGTCTCAATCCTAAAATTCTAGGTTATGCAAAACTTTTGGCCAGAGCTGTACCTACAGCAACTCCTCCCCATGTTTCTGTGTTAGATGGTGAAGCTGACTAATAATTTATTCTCTGTTGTCTTTAAAAATGATGGCCATCCAATGCACCCTTTCCAGTTTCATTTCATTCATTTTTGGTATTCAGTAGCAGCTGCGGCAAGCTATGTAGAGATACTGGACTATTTGGTAATGAGGACACAAGTCATCGTATTATTCCTCTCACACATCCTGGTTACTGATTGACTGTCATGATTAAAGGCTGTAATAGTAGGGCAGATAATGATTCCTGAGCAATACATTCTGGATAGCGTTCTTAGATTTGTTTTAGCCTGTTTTATATCATCAAACTCACCACAAAACAAGAAGAACTTTAAAAACATTCCATACAAACACATGTTTTGGCCATGCTTTCGTCAGTGTAGTTCTTAGATAAAGGCAAGTCTTAACCATTTGTCTTTATGCACCTGTCGTAGTTTTTTTTTGACCAGGCTCTTCTTAAACATTTAAATTGTGATAGCAGCACCATAATTGCATTAATAAGATTAGTGTCTTATGTCTTCCCTCATGAGGAAAATGCATCCCCTAGTTTCTGAATACTGGGCAATATCCTCCTTCATCTAATGACCGGAAAAATTACAGGCAGTAGCGTTTATGTGTCATTTGTCCATTAATTGCTTATAATACGTGGATTTCATAAAATGATTCTTGCCTAATATATCATATTTTCTGTACACATGCTCATATTTAATATTAATGAACATGTTTTACTGATCACTCCAAGTATATATTTCATAACTGAAATGTATGTCCCCGCATTATACGTTAAGGGATCACATAAAGGAAGGCAGAGACTTTGCAGCCATGTGTGTCATATAAAAAGCAGTGATTAAACTCATGCTTTGGACTCTTTCACAGTAATCAATTGCTTTTTTTCCCCTGTCACTCATGTGTTTTCAATCTCTCTGCATTCCTTCAGGTAATCTCTTGCAGTAGAATGTGGAGAAATGGCAGAAGTGCAGCATTGAGAGTAGGGTGATTAAACATGATCTATTGCAGTACATACTGGCATAGTGCTGAACTCTGGGATATGTTATATGAATATAACCCTATATATTTGGAATTTGATGTAACCTGTCAAGGTCTGAGGGGTGTTCTTTGCTTGTTAAACTGATCATATTTTTCACTTTGGAAAGGCATTGAGCTTTTTCCCACTTGTAGATTAAGAATGATTCATATGCAAGGCAGCCAGCAAGAAGTTTGAGGTTCTGCAACAGTGGTTAGTATTTGTTTCTTTTAATATATTGGCCGTCAATCTATTAGTTATTATCTTATGTAATGCACATTCAATTTTAAGTTCCAGTAGCATGAAAATAACATTTTTATTGTGGTCATACTGTTTCCTGTTTGCTTTTATTCTTTTGTGTTACTTTTTATCTTCGTATCGTTTGTGGAAATATAGATGAAGAAAAAGACCAGTTTGTCAGACATAAATAAATAATTGAAACAAAAACAACAATGATACAAGAATGATACAAAAAAGAAATTACAAATGTCATGAAAATACAATTTGTGGGCTTACTCTTTCAAGACCCTATGCACAAACCTTTTAACTTCATTTAAATAACACCTGTTTTAATGTGCTAAATTGTCACTTTTTAATTGTTACAAAGCCTTACTTAAAGGTTGCAGAACACTCTATAGTGTTAACAACAAATGCATTACTTTACATGTTCTGTACCCAACACATCACAGTGATACCTTTCTTTAAAATAAAGAACTGTTTTGGATATTTGTGTTCACACATCCTTGGTCACAAGCCAGCTAAGGAATTAAACAGAACAGAACATACTATATAACAAATAATTCTCGGCAGTGCTTGTAAATTTCCCAGCCCTACTCATTGCGTTTCCAATATAGACTGACAGTGTTGTTGCAGAAGGGATCATTCATGAAAATACATGCACAGGAAATGCAGACAATCTTGATATCTATTCACAAGCACTGTCTGTAAACATGGCATTATTTTGGTTGTAGGTGATTTATGGTGTACATAAAATAAAATACTGTAGTAATTGTGACTATATTGAAAAATATAGTCGTCACTGCTACAAATACAACGCAAGACACAGTAAAGCCCTCTAAATATCAAATATGTTGATTCTAGGAGCCCTGACACACACTACATGGTTTGTTCAGTATTATAAACTGCTAGTTCAGTTGTTTAATGCTAGTTCTGTAACACTACCCATGAGAAAAGGGGAAAATGGTGAACATCAGCCTGTAGTGTTATAAATGTATAAAAGTGTGACATTCACAACTTTGGGAATAATATTTTATTGCTAAGCATATCTTCGAACATAGATGCCACGTAAATAAAACGATGAATGAATTAAATCAGTAACAACACAGTAAATCAAAATTAATATTCACATTGACTCAAATTTGGTTAACAAAATAAATAAATAAGCTAACATGTAACTGTGCCCATGTCCAGTCTGCACATATTGATCCAAAAGTCTTTGAAAATAGGAACACACACCAAAAGAAAGGTTAACACAGAAAAGAAAAAAGAAGCAAGAAGTCATTTCACAAGATCCGTAACAGCAATCCGTAACAAGACACCGCTGTATAATAATATTATTTTCATTAGATAGTCTGGATCGTGCTTTAATACCTTTAGAATCTGTTTTTATTTTGTGTTTTTTTTGTTCACTTTTTGAAATAAAAAAATAACACAGAAATAACTGATAACAAGAAAGCCTTGATACAATTAAGAAGGGCATTTTGTATTTGATTGACAATTTCCAGGGGTCAAATATTCATGCATCTTAGAAACATCACTGAGAAAGATTAGATTTCTAACCTAACAAGTTTTTTCCTCTTTTCAAAATATGTTTTTTTTTTTGTTGCTCCAAAGCCTTTCTTTATAATCAGATTACAGTTTTGAATATCCTCATGAAATACACTGATAAATCAAATGATCAGTCTGTACAGCAAAATACAAAAAAAAAAAAAAATACAAAGTACAACAGCAATAATGTAATAAAATATGTAAACAAATTTGTTGCTTGACACAGTTGACTGTGACAACAGATAAAATTCACACTTTCACATTAGATTTATTTCTGTTTTAACATCCTTAACAGTGTTATAGTACTAGTACCAGCCTTCCATCAGACATCACAAGCGTCACAGCAGCTTATTAAAAAAGAGAAGAGAGGGAATGGATCACAGCATCAAAGGCTGTCAAAGATATACTGCACTGATTGACAGAGTGTATACATGATTTATTTTGTCTTCTAAAATAATAAAAAAAAAAACAGAGGAATGCAACTTTGATCGTGAATCTTTTGGCCTGTTAGATTTGTTTTTCAATCCAAGTCAAACAGCATATAGCATTTGATGGCATGCACTACAATCAGATACTTTACTGAAACTTGAGAACAAATTCTTAACTCAACAGCTGCTCTCTACCTACCATAGGTTCTCAATTACACTGTTAGTTGTATAATTAAATAACAAGGCCAGTAGATCAAGAATAATCTGTCCATGTTTTTGTTTAATTTAATACAGTGTTTTTGCAAACAGCAAAAATTATAAGACACCACACTTTATAACGTAGAAACAATACAAATTGGTCTTTTTTTATGGCAATAGTCCCTTTTTTAGATGATCCTTATTTTTTTTTTTCAGATCCATTCTCAAAAACTTGCCAGCACTACATGTTGCATACATGCTCGAAATGGCCAAAATATTGTTACAGATTACAAAAAACAAAGTTTACGTCAAGGATCACAGATCTCTAAAAGTCACTTGGGATGATGTAGCTGTGAAGTATTCTACACTGATAACTTCTTCGACCAGACTGAAGAATAAGGTCACTAATGTTGCTAGTAGCCATCTTCATATGCTTACAATAGTAAGTGTGCTGTATATTACAATATAGTTCACTTTCTCCTTGCATTGCTTGGAGTTTTCAGTTCTTTTTTTTCTTCTTTAAAATCGCAACTTCCAATATGTTGAATTAATACAGTTCTCTTTATATTTTTCTATTTTTACACATAATATTCTTTGTCCTTGTTTTTCTGTTTCTTGTTGCTACTTTTTGCACTTTGCTGTTTCTCCTTCAAAACAGCGCCATTTGTCTGTGCTGAATTGCTTATGTAATTTCTAGTTTCATCAACCTGGTAAGATCCTTCGTCCCTGTTTCTGTATTTATACATGGCATAGAGGAGAATTAAGATGCACAAAGCAGCTGCAGCAACTATTCCGACGACCATTCCAGTGGTGCTGCTAGATTCACGGACCACCTCTGAGGCCCCCGGAACCCGTTTGATGCCTGGCTCCGTGGGGTTTGCTGTGGGTACATTACGGAACATTGGGGAGGTTATTAATGGGCTCCTTAGCTTTGTGCTGTCTAGCTCATAGGCAGTGGGCAATGGAAGCAACACTATGTCTGGCTGGGGCTTAAGCTCTCTGTTATTCATTTTGCCTGCTGGCAATTTGGGTACCATTTCGGGCGTGGAAGAAGTTGTGGTGCGGATCAGCTCAGGGGACAAAGACATGGTAGTAGTCCTACCAGGTTCGAAGGCTTTGTTAGGTCTAAAGTCCTTGGACTCCCACTTGGGCGCTTGTGCTTTGTAGCCACCTTCAAAGGTCGACGTAGACAAGATCTTATCTGTTACCAGGGAGAAGGTGGTGTAAAAATCTTCATCATCAGTAGGGGGCAGGTTAGAGTCAAAAGCTTCCCCTGAGCCATACCCAGATATCACCAAGCCATCATCATCACAATCATCGCTGCCTTGGTCCGACAAGCAAGGTAACCCCGCCTCGGAGGTCATGGACAGGGTATCTTTGGTGGTCTCAATAATGGTAAGGAGGGGGCGAAAGGTAGGGGGGAGGGTGATGAAGGGTGCACGAGTAGCTATAGGAGGGATTTCTAAGGGATCTTCTACAAGTACAGGGATTACTAATTCACCTCCTGGGATTAAAAAATAAAAACAAGTGTTAGAACACTGTTCGCATTTCTAATTTGTACAGATTTTAAATAACAACTATATATATATATATATATATATATATATATATATATATGTATATATATATATATATATATATATATATATATACATTAAAATAAATTAAATTTAAAGGATCTATTATGGGTAATGGGTAAAGTCTCATACCTCCTACCCAGTTACCACATCAAATTTATAGTGAGGGGGGTCTTTCCAAGTATCACTTATCAGGCTTTTCTTTTGCCTGTCACAGAAAAAAGCAGGAACTGAGGAAAGCAGTTGAATGACAGTTGAAAACCAGGACAGTGTAAGTACTCTTCTGTTAACACTTCTAATTAAAAAGCAACCGTATTCTTGTTATACAAAAACATCATTGCCTATAAAATCTTGAAGCAGACATGGCACTATCTGTTCTTTTTAAAAGATTACTCTGGAAAAGGGAAATACATTCTATCATCTTATCTTAAGCCATATGCTTTTTTTTTTTTAGTTTAAATTACAGTTTTAAATTAATCACAGTACAGAAAGTACTTTCTGTCTGCAGTTTTATTTGTATTTTAAATGTCAACAGTTATTCTCAGGTAGTGGATATGGTGTTTCAACCCTGGTTAGATTTTACTGAGAGTGGCTTTGGTTTGATGTGTCAGTATTCTGTAGTGCACTGTAATTAACAGGTTTGCAAAAATGTATTAATGGAAAAAGTTTTAAAAACGTTGGATATATTTTACCTTGGGTTCTGTGGCAGAGCAAAGCTCTGCCCTTTAAATTGGCAGGGATGGGGTTAACTTCCCCTACCTGCCTGGGTTTATTATGTTCAGGTGGCTGGGGTTGATTAGTTGATTAGGTTGATTAACGATCAATCAGTGCCCAGCCACCTGATATAAAAGGAGGCCTCTGCTTCTCATTTGGGGAGAGGGAGCTGAGGAAGCAGGTTGGGTTTTTTTGGGTTGTTTAGAAAGTTGAATCCAGTGAAGGCATTGCCCAGCCTGGAAACTGTTATTTTTGTAAGTTTTGCTTTTTATCTTTTTTGTGTTTAAATTGCTTTGTTTTGGCCCTTGTGCCCTTTCATTTTGTGTTTATTTATAATAAAATAGTTATTTTTTTGAACTGCAGTCTGTCTCTGGGCCTCTATCCACTCGCCAGCCTGCCACAGGTTCTAAGAAGAAAATGTTAAAGTTTGTTTTAAAGTTGAACTAAGATGGGACAGTTAATTTGTTTCCAGTTGTACAATACCTAAATTAATTTGTTTTGGAATCAAAACTGTTCTGTGGGGTCACGCTGAATTTTAAGGGGCACATTTTGTAGTATATTCGCTGGTAACAACTACAGTGCTAGCATGGCAACATGTTTTCTTAATGTATGTTAATACTAATTCATATTTAATAATCCATTTATAAGCTAATAAGAATGTATAATAACATTATTTGACCAGATTTATTATGCATTAATTCATATCCTCTGACAGTATTACTGGTTGGGTTGCATTCTAACTAAGTATGCTGCTGTAGACAGCTGCAGACCCTAATCTAAAAAAAAAGTATTTTTCCAAATGGATCTGTTTAGTTTAGTTTTAAACATACATTTTTTTCCATAAACAGACTACTCCATGGACATGCATGGAGTGCTGCGGCTGTTTCACTCTTATCGAGTATAATATTGTTTAATATCTTAAGGGTTAACATCACCTGGCTTTTTACCTTACCTTTTTACCCCACCTTGCATTTGTATTATTACTTTTTTGTACAATACCCTTAAGCTATTTAATTATTTATCCTAGGGTAGACTTTCTGTAAAGTTTGTGATGAAAGAGTTAATGCTTAATTTCAATATTAATATTCCCAATCAGGGTCACATGCCAGGCTTATAAATGCACCATTCTCTTTACAAACACTGTCCTGGATTATCAAGATGGCCTTCAAGTTGGTAAAACCCTCAGCCAGGATGGCTGGTGATAGAGTTGGAAACCTCCCATACATAAAACAAAATTAATAAACCAAATAAAATGCAACCGTGTAATAAAAAAACAAAACAAAAAAAAACCTGTCAGCTATATAAAAGCCATATAACAGCATTACAGCAAACATTACATTATAAACATTCACGAAACTAAATACACAATAAGTAATAAAAAAAAAAAGGCATAGTAAAATTACACTACAAAAAAGATAAATAAAGATTTATCAAAACACTACAAACCACTGTAAAAAAAAAAATATAGATATATAAATCAGCTTTCAAAATTATAACAGCCTACAAAAAAAAGTTATCGAAGAAGGAAAGCATACCACATAATTTTTGTCAACTTACATCAAATTGCCCGCATGATTTTGGCATGAAGAAAAAAATTTACAAAAGAAAGTTGTGTAAGAATGTTCTTGGACAAATATTGTTATATTTTTGCAAAGTTTACTTTAGCAATTGTTATATTTTAGTTTGAAATTTTTTTTTTTTTTTTTTTTGACAAGATGATACAGGGAGGCAACAACACATACATCCACACCACATAACATGAAAAATAAACTGTACCAGTATTCTCTTTTTTTTTTCTTTTTTAAATAACTTATTATATATATATATGTATAAAAAAAAAAAACCTGTACATGTATAACTTGATTTTGTTGTTTTTAAATATCTACATTCAAATATTTTTCATATGAATTTTTTGCTTTGTTTATAATTTTTTTAAAGGAACGGATGACTGTACATATTTTAACACTGCTAAAGAAGAGAAGGAAAACATGAAAAGGTCTGGACCTATGAGTATACTACATAGGAAATGAGAATGATGGGGGTGAAAGTGTAAGTCAATTGCCATGTCCATGTAAGGGCGGTACGAAGCGGTCTGGCGGCATTAGAGCTTTTTGCTGTAAGGAAGGGATGGGGATATACAAACAATGAGCATATACATGCCCATCTACAAAAAAGAACATAACTCTAACACTGACAATCTCACAAACCCTAAACTGCAACTTCTTCGACATGCAGTTTAATCATTCATTAATACAGTCTTAATCAAACTAGCTTTTTAAAAAAAAAAAAAAAAAAAAAAAATCAGTAGAAAAATAAAAAGCTAATTTCAGTTCTGGAACTGCTTCTCTTACAGTGATGCAGGCCAACAGTAAAATGTTATTGCTTCATACAGAATATCAGTAAAGTGCATCTATAAATTTGAATCTACCCAATGGTTAAAGGTGTTTTTTTGTTTTTTTTCCTCCTTTCTGACCAATTTATCATTTTCATTACACTGGCCTGCACGTCACCTACTGAAGTCGTTCCAAATTCAAAAAGAAAAAAAAAATATGTATGTATAGAATGAAAAAGAATCTTCACATTTAATTTGTAACAGCTTTTTTTGTTGCAAATTTTGAACAAAACCAAATAGATCAGCAATTAATAAAAAGAACAACAAAAAATATGTACTACAAAAACAATTTTCCCAAGGGAAGAAAGAACAAAGCAATTTTAGTTTTCCACACACTATCATAGATGAACAACCAGAAGCACACACTACAACAGACACAGTAAGAGGGACAGTGTTTAGGCTGTTGTCAACCCCTTTATGTGTTTGAAGGACAATATAATTATTATTATTAATTTTCTTTAGTATTTTTAAACATGTAACAGGCGTGCAGTCTGGGTGTACGTCAAAGAGAGAGAGAAGAAATTGGCTGGAAATGGGTTATTTATTTTTACTGCAGATGTTAATGCATGCGCAAAGTAAGTTGCATTTAGGGAAAGTAGAACAGTACAGCAAGCTAGGGTAAGGAGGAGATTAGCAGGTTGGAGATAGGTTAAAGGTCAGGACAGCAGTTTTACCAATGGCTGCAGATCCAAGTGGCATGGGAATTCTAATTATGTAATAGTAAACTACAGTAGTAACTATATTGTTTTAGTATTTTAGTTGCCTTAATGGATCAACAAGGAACACAAACAACGTCCATTCATTATTGTGCTGATACTCCTCCACAGTGCTTATCTTCCATTGCGTTTCTTCCAAGACAACTAAAAATCTTAATAGGCAATATATTATTTTAGCCAGCAACAATAGATATAAACCATGTTGTCATGAATCCACAGTCGTTGGTTTAACAGCGTAACAGGAGAATTTGGGGAATTCCACAAAATATCCTAAGGCTTTAAGATTGTTGGAACAGGTATACAGTTCTTTACGTAGCCTAATCTTGCCATTCCCAATACAATGTATTATTACCTACTATTAGAACTGTGGCACTTATGCAGTTCAGCTTTGTTTCTTTGATTACCAGGTGGCTATACACCCCATTGTGAAATTTGTATAAACGTAATGCAGCTTTTTAAAAATCACTCCATGCAGTCATGAAAAAAAAAAGGGCAAAAAAACAGTTAATTTTGTTTAAACAGTATGGCATGCATTGTAAAACCTACAATGTAAACACGCGCATTGCAAAAAAAAAACAAAAAAAACAAACAAAACAGGAAAAACATCAAATCCTTTTGCATAGTGTAATTTAAACATAGTTTCCACAAAAGCATCACAAAGGCAAGTGCTGGAGGTAGAACATTGGGTGCCAGCTTTACTTGTACCCACTGCATGTGAAATAACAACCTTTAGTGTCATTTACAGTTGGTTACTGAATGAAGTTATATTAGTAAATGTGTTGGGTGATAGTTGACTTTATATCTGTTTTTGCTTCTTTAAGTAAAACTTTTATTTTCAGCTTTCTTGTTTGTATGGAATTAATTTAGTACATGTGTCCCTGTGATTCTATACACCATGAACAACCTAATGAAAAGCATATTCTTATTACTCTCGCTAGAGGGAAAAGACAACTCTGGACTTTGAAATCAGGAGCTCATTAGCAAAACTGTATTCAATGTTAATAATCTGTTAAGTGTTATTCTTGGTATCAGGATTAATTAAATGTAATGCTCCATGTGGATAAGTAGTTTCTAAAACCTCACGCATAATATAACTTTGACTCACTAAAGTGCAGCTGTAAACCCCCTACATTTTCTTAGTTAATATTTTGTCTGCCTGTCCAATATGGTTATATGTATCAGTTTTATTTGCAAGCTGACTGTCACGTTCATAATATTTATTTAATGGAAAAGGGAAGTATTTAGCATATTTTAAAAGGGCAATATTTAAATCTAGCATTTAAACATAGTTTAACAAAGTAAAACACATCCGCCATATTTGCTACCATATATAGAAACAGACAGCACCAGAGACAACATGAGATTGAGGAAACTTGTATTCACATTACTTGATACAGTTACTTCTCAGCAATGTGTCCGGCTGTCTGAAATTAGATTGCTTTGATGATGAAGGTGATGCATACGGGAAAAGAATTGAGAAGCTATTTTAAGGCAACTCAATAGAAGCATTGTATCAATCTAATATGCCATGGCCCAGCTGAAAATATCAGATTTATTTTTACTTGTTAGACTGATCTCTTTGACCTCACTTGTATTTTTTTAAAATCTTTTCATGGCATATCCTCTATACACAGTATATCTATCTATCTATCTATCTATCTATCTATCTATCTATCTATCTATCTATCTATCTATCTATCTATCTATCTATCTATCTATCTATCATAATGTTCTTCTAATAATGACTTGGCTGTGAGATAATGAAGTGTGTTTGTGTACTTATACACTTATAACTTTAAAGTAAGTTTCAAAGCTCTTTTCAAAATGGCTGCCATAGTGCACTGATAGTGTAAGGATTATTGCCCACATTGTGAAACAGGTAACACAGCAATAACGATCCATGATGTGGTACGGAACAGAAAAGCCAGAGCACTTGTTATATATATATATATATATATATATATATATATATATATATATATATATATATATACACATGCATTACCAGTGAAAAGTTTGAGTACACTTGCTTGAAAATTTTTTTTTTTTTCATAATTGACAATGTTTTACGTCGTATACTTTTCTGTAAATACTTGAAAATGAAAACACATGTTACAATATACAAAACAAAACATAAGGAGTATCAAAGCAATGTTCAAGAAAATTGAAAATTGTCTGTAAATCTTGGATTCCTCAAAATAACCACCGTTTGCCTTAATAACAGCCTCACAAACACGAGGCAATCGGTTAACAGGTTTTAGCAGGAAATCACCAGACATGTCTTCCCAGCTCTTCTGCAGCAATTCCTAGAGATGTAGGGCACTTGTGGGTAGCTTTGCTTTGACTCTTCTGTCCAGTTCATCCCATACAAGTTCTATGGGATTGAGGTCTAGAGACTGGGCAGGCCAGGTCATTAGATTGAGTTGTCCTTCACTTTCCTTCTTCGCCAGATAGTTCTTGCCCAACTTTGAGGTGTGTTTCGGGTCATTATCTTGCTGAAGAATGAAGGACTGCCCAACTAGCCGTAATCCTGATGGAATGGCATGCCTCAAAGTATGCTATGATAGCCATGCTGGTTGAGCTTGCCATGGACTTGGTAAAGATCACCAACTCTGTCAGCAGCAAAGCAACCCCAGAACATGACTCTGCCTCCTCCATGCTTGACAGTGAGAAACACACACATGCAGAACTCATGCACTCACCCTCTCTGCATCTTACAAATACTCTGCGGTTGGACCCAAATATTTCAAATTTTGACTCATCGGTCCATAAGACCGACTTCCACTCCTCAAATGTCCAGTTTCTGTGTTTTTTGACCCAGGCAAGTCTCTTCTTCTTATTCTGCACTCTTAACAATGGTTTCTTTGCAGCAATTCTTCCAGTTAGGCCAGCGTCACACAATCTCCTCTGAACAGTTGATGTGGAAACATCTGTACTTCTAGTAGCATTTAGCTGAGCTTGTATTTCAGGGGTAGTTAATGGCTGGTTTCGCAGACTTGTGACTAATGAACTTGTTCTCTGAATCTGAGGTCACCCTTGGCCTGCCTGACCTTGTTTGGTCCTCATGAGTGCCAGTTTCTTCAAATCATTTGATGTTCTTGGCCACAGCAGTTACAGATACTTGCAAAGTTCTTGCGATTTGTCTTAAAGATTGACCTTAATTTCTTAAAGTAATTACAGAGTCTTATCTTTTTTCTTTGCTTAACTGAGCGTATTTTGCCATTTTCTGCTCCCTTACATTCAAGAGTGACAAACCTGTGCCTATGCTATCTATATTTATAGTAATCATGGACCCTCACCTGTTAACAATAATTGGTGACAAAAGGTGAATTAGGTAACATGCTAGTTAACTCAGAGAACATCTAACAAAGACACTGTTATACTTAGGCCAGTGTTCTAACACTGTATGATACACATTTCAGACTTTTAACTGACGGGCTTCAGACTGAAATCCCCTTGCTTTGGGTGACCATTTCATTGAAATTGACAAGATTTACATTTTCATTTAAAAATACAATTTTTTATAGTGTTTATAGACAAGTTTATACAGTTAAAAGCATGAAAATCATGAAAAACCTGGTTTCAAGCAGGTGTACTCAAACTTTTGACTGGTACTGTGTTATATATATATATATATATAATATATATATATATATATATATATATATATATATATATATATATATATATATATATTTAAATTGCTCTTAATGCAGTTATTTAGACAGATCTCAAACCCCAGTGCGCTAGAGAGGCCATTTTGAAAAGAGCTTTGAAACAGATTTAAGGCTTGCAAAGAAAATGAATTGAAACCTCTATCAAACTTTGCCTTTTCCAGTCTCTATAAGTTGCTGATCAAGAAATAGATGGCTCGTAGCAGTAAGGACAGATAAGAAGAACCATCTGAGGTGTCATTTTAGACTGCATTATTTCTTCCCTTCATTTTCTTCCAATAAATATTAGAAAATATATGAGTTAAATGAGTTAAATTAATTTTGAATTGATTTCACAGAATTTTGATGTGTAAGATAATAAAAAGGCAGTGCTTTCTGCACTGTTCATTTGCATGGGTGAGCAGGGGTTTCTGTTGGGCCACTGTAGCCCAGCCTATGCAGAACCTGTTATGCTGTCCACTGGCTGATGTTTGCAGAGCTGGTGATGGCAGGGCACTTGTATATACTCTCATATAAAAATGAGAATGATCATTAATTAGCTCCCACAGTATGTCATAAACAGATTTTTTTTTTTTTTTTTTTTTTTACATCTAGCTCTGTATTTCGTTTTTAACTTAGCAGACATGGTTGAGATATCTCTTTTTGATGACAGCTTATTTATTTCAAAAACTACCCAGGCTTTTTTTATTGACATTTTTAGCTATCACAGTGAAACCATTTTTGACAATCAATTTGTTGCACAACAACGTTTCTATGATAAAGAGCTTACAGCTGGCTGAAGAAATCATATCTTAGCAAACTAGACTCAGCTAAATAACCCTGAACTGTATCAATACTTGTTCAAATGTGACAGTGAGTCCAGAGAGGGATGAGAACATCTTCAATTGAGAGTCCTTTATAAACAGTCCTTTCAAAGAAACTCTTGCAACATGGACACCATTTGTTTTACTTTTAGGAGAACACTCAAATAGGTAAATTTACTGGCAGATAAAAAAAATACTCTTTCTCTGGCTTTTTCCTGTTAACAAAAAGCCTGGGCATATGTATATAGTCTTTAATAGGTAACAGAATTCTTGTTTAATTGGTTTAACCCTTTCTTTTCTTTACAGTGTCTGTTGTTGTCTTGTCTTTATTTTAATATAGACAAAATCTGCACGGCATGCAGACGATTTTGACTTTTTTTATGTAACTGGTTTAGTAAAAAATATAATTTTATTAACAGTACTGGATGGATTATAAAAATAAATAAATAAATACAAATTTTTTATATATATATATATATATATATATATATATATATATATATATATATATATATATATATATATATATAATCTAAATTTGTCAGGTCGAAATAATGAAAGGGTCCGTATTAAATGTCTAGTGGTCGAAAACATACGAGTCTGGTCAGCTTGTCCGTAACAAAACAAGTTTTCTTGTTCGAACCATGCTTAATTGTGTGACACGCAAATTGTGTATCACCAAAAGTGATTATATAGAAAACATCCAGACAAAGCACCGCTAAGATCCCAAACGGCTTGCAAGGTTTGGCCCAGGTTGATGATACTAATTTCTTTATGATGATTTCATTATAGGTGATTGCAATGAAACCTGAGAAAACAAACAGATATGATTTGAGCCTGTTATTACTTTCCTCCATTTCAACTGAGTGTGTGAAATCTGAAATTGTGCTTCTTTAATAATAATTTTACAATCGGATATTAACATTCTCAGGACTTGTCAGTCTGCGCTCCTCGCGTAAAGATTAGCCATAACTTAACATTTAAAGGTGTGTCATATATTTACATATTTATAAACACTAGTGTCTCAAATAGAATAGATATTTCTCCCCCTGCTACATAACAAAATAATTTAAAATAGAAATCTGAAGTTTAAAATGTACACACACACATATATATATATATATATATATATATATATATATATATATATATATATATATATATATATATATATATAATATATAAGTGTGTCATTATAAATAGAGCAAGTATCTTAAGATTTCTCCACCAGATCACCTTGAATGAAGGAATTATGCAGTATTATAATACACTGCATGCCATCTATTATTATCTTCCTGTTATTTGTTATGGTACATGTTAGGTTGCATATAGAACATCCTGAAAGAAAACAAAACATATCATAAACAGTTTTGTTTTTTAGCCATGCATATATGTAAGAAGACCTCAAATCATGATACATATAAAAGGAGACTATTTCTCCAGTAATTACTGTAGACCATGGGGAGAGAATACACTCTATTTACTAATAAAACCAAAATGAAAAGTCTGTACTGCACAAGTGCCCAAGTTCAAGTTCCTTGATACCTGTTATTGTTAAATGCTTAAATGTTAACAAAAGTTCAGATATTGCCTTTTTATGGAATTCCATTAGGGGCAAGGGAAAATACAGTTTTACAAACAGAGAACAGAATCACATGACAACACAAGAACAGTACACTGCAAGACATGGACAGACGTATAGACATTGCTAGAGAAAGAGAACGCAGCAGCAGTTTCTTACTGCTAGTTCTAAGATGTTACTGAACTAAACACTACAGGCTGGCTGGGTTAGCCTAAATGCGTAGCTATGAGGTACACACACAATGGTGGCAGCAAAGCCCGTGCATTGTTAATGGAAGTCACTTTGAACTTTAGTTAGTTAATCAGCTACAACTATTGCATGCCACAAATGACTTTAAGATCAACAAATAAAATAGAAAAACAGATATACTTTGTGGCAATAAAATTCTTTTTATGCCATCTGCATTAAAAAAAAAACAAACATTTATATGCAGAACGGCTTGAAAGAGTAGAAAGGGGAAGAAGAAAGGAGAAAAAAATCATTCTTTCACACAACTTTCTTCAGACAGATTGGGGTAGCCCACGTGAGGCAAAAAATTGATGGCAAGAAAAGATTTTGTTGCCTGTATTTGCTTTGTTAATCAAAAAATGGTAATGTTTTAAATAAAGTAAAAGGGGAAAAAAATGTTTCTCAACCACCAAAAAATTCATGCGGCACAAGATGAGGTGAAACGACAGAAATGTATCATTTTGGATAACTGGCACATGAGGACATCAACTTAAAAACGAAACTCAGAAAACTAAACAGTTAAAAAAAAAAGGAAAAAACCACTCGTGCTTTACCAAAGAAACAACATATCATGCAACTGTCCACGTCAGCTGATGCTGGGGTTAGAATGGGGGCGTGAATTTCTGTGTAAACGTGTGATTGGATGACAGGGGTCTGTTGATATCTGTCTTTTTTATACTATATATAACTCAGGGGGCATTAGGACATAAATTTAGCTTGTTTTTTAATAGTATCTTACCCTAAACCTTTATTTGGAAGAACTCAGGGTTGGCGTTTCCCTTCCAGGTAATCATAACCAGAACTCTTACAAGCAACCAATCATGTTACGGCGGGTCGAAGTTTAGAAACCTACTTTCAAGCTGCTAGCCAGCTAACGAGTGACCCACATTCAGTTTATTTATTTACCATTCTTACTTTGTAGAAAAAGCTCTACCACCTCATACTTACTATTGATAACCTTAGTAAAACTGTTTATTATTAAAACTGTTTAGATATGGATTTAAATGAGTCAAAATCAATTGCTCATTGTACAGTTGCAAAATGTTTTTAAATTTCTCTATTATAGTACCACCTTTGAAGCTAGGTCAAGATAAACACCTTATAATAATGCATTTGTGTTTACATTTACAAAAGGTTTATCCTTTATAAAGTGGTACTGTAGCTAGGCTTACTTTGTTAGATCGATGTGGTGCTTAAAACATTTAAGTATGCAACAAGACCAGACCGCCCAAGGGCGTAATGAGGCCCGACGCTGCAGATGGGCAGGCCTTATAGCCCCTGGAAGGCCCGGTATTTCGCAATACCGCCAACCGAAGAGGGTCTTATTGCGCTTAGAAAATGGGCAACTTATGAAAGAAAAGACTTGAACATTAGATGGCTCAAGGATATCTGTCCAGGTGAAAAGGCATTTATGCTGGTAATTTTTATTTCCTGGTCATCTATTGAAAGTTAATGTCACGTTACCCTGCCAAGGGTATTAGCCAATCAGATGCCAGGAAATACAAAGCCCATTTTCTATACCTTATAGTGACTTGATTGGCTGCTCAGTTGTTAATAACTACATCAGCCTAAAAGAACCCAAGTTCTGCCAAAAAAAGTGTAATCTCAGAGTAAGTGTTTAAAACCTATATTTGTCTATACACTATACACTTCATATTTTAATTTCAAAATGAACAGTAATGTTACACTTTTACCTTAAAATTCTACGAAAAAAATATATATATAAAAAACTTTGTACACAGAAATTCGATGATATCTGTTCTCTATTAAAATGTTTAACTTAAGACAAGCCTTTAAAAAACTTACAACAGTAACTAGATCAATTGCAGTTATACTGCTAGATATCACATCAGAATTTTGCCAACAGCAATAAAAAAATTAATAACAAAAACCTCAAAATGTATCTTCGGTCAAAAATGCAAGTCAATACCACATGGCAAAAAAAAAAAAAAAAAAAAAAAAAAAAAAAACTTCAAATACGATACATTTTGAAGCATCAATGCAGAAAACATAATACCGTTTAATACTAATTTTGTACTTTGTGTGCTTAAAGATGTTTAGCTCTCATTGTAATGCTGAGAGAACAAAATTAGTATCAATATATTATCATGTTAACCACTTTGTGAATCCCATGGACAAGTGTAGCTTTATTATATGTTTACATAACAAATAAGTGGGATTAAAACTGTTTACAATGTGTTATCCTACTTAAAATTTATAATGCACCCTTGAAAAGAAACCCCCAGAGGAGCACATACCATAATTCCAATTTATAATGTGTTTAAAATTCATCAATTGCTAGACCAGAAGTATGTAACAGTTTGATTTATTTGAAGTATTGAATTGTTCTTTATATATATATATATATATATATATATATATATATATATATATATATATATATATATATATATATATATATATATATATAAAGTGTGTCTGTGTGTGTGTGTGTGTGTGTTTGTTTGTGTGTGTGTACACTTAATATGTGCGTCCATGGGAGCTGATGCTTTAAGGATAATATCCTTTGCTGCAAATTAAAATCAAATAAAACAAAGCAAGCAAAAGTAAACCAACCTATCCCACCTGGATGACCTGTGTCACACTCATCGAGATCCTCATCATCGCTGGAGCATTCCGCGGAGGAAACAATATCATCTGTAGTCTGTGTGGTGACAAAAAATAAGAACTATTATTAAACTATCTGTATATATAAAAATAATTTTAAAAATATGCTGCTAAAATAAAAGATACCATCAAGGTGTTGACTGTCCCTCTGGAATGCAGTTTCAGCATCATCTTAGAATGCCCATTGCATTGCGATGAACGTTATTTATTTATTTATGTCTCTGTTTATTAAGTTTTTCTTACATAAATAATACAAATAAAACAAGAAAAGGTATAAAAAATAGAAAAGAGAGAAAGAAGAAGAGGTCAAAGAAAAAAAGAGTCATTAACTAATCTTAAAACTTGAGCTTGCACTATTGGTGCCCGGGGGTTAAAGGTGATCAATGGCATTCAAAAAAGGCTGCCAAATTATACAGAATGTTTCCATAGACCCAGGAATTGTATATTTTATTTTTTCTAATTTTCAGAAAATGCTTAGGACCCTATACCAGTGTAAATGAGAGGGTGGGGCAGATTGCCTCTAATTAAGTAAAATTAATCGATAAGCTAATAAAGTGGCAAAGGCTACGGTGTTAGATTGAGGACTGAACGATGAGACACCACTGGGAACACCCCCAAACAAAGCAGTCAGTGGGTGAGGGTTGAATGAGATTTGCTAAATTTGTAACAAAGTATTAAAGACAGAGGTCCAGAAGGGAGCAAGGCGGGGGCAGGACCAGTACATATGTATAAGAGAGGCAGGAGCCTGCTTGCACCTGTCTCAGGTTGGGTCCACACCCGGGTATATTTTGGATAGTTTAAGTTTAGAGAGATGCATACAATGTATTATTTTGAATTCTATTAAACTGTGTCTAGCACAAACTGAAGATGAGAGCATCCTTTGAAGAATAGACTCTCACTCATCATCCAAGAAGTGAACACCAAAATCCTGTTCCCAGCGAAGTCTCAAAGGATCCAAAGGGGGGCTGTTTTGTGTAAGCAGGATGTATATATCTTAGAAGTTACACCTCTAATGGTAGGATTATGCTGAATTAAGGATTCAGTTAGAGATTTAGGGGGCAACACTGGAAAATGAAGTAATCTACTATGTACAATGTTTCTAATCTGTAAGTAGTGAAAAAAATGTGTCAAATCAAATTTATGGATAGCTGATCAAAGGAGGCAAAGGTGTTATTAACGTACAAGTCTGTAAGGTTTTTAATACCACAACGATGTCAAGTACTGAATGCTGAATATTTCATTGAGGGAGGGAATAAGTGGTTTGTCTGCAATGGAGCAAGTGAAAGTATAGACTGCCAGCCAAAATAAGGATGAATGTTATTTTTTTAGACAAAACATGTAGGTGAGTTATCCCTAGAACTGACAGCACCGTTATGGTATATCTAGCGTCTATTAAAGAAGGAATGAATAGGGTGTCAGTAGTGGTTCATAGTTGTAGGTATACACAGTATTAGAGTTACCAGAATTGTTTTAAATCAAAACATTTTATGACAGAAATACAATGAATTAAACATATTTTAATTTGTAAATAAACTGGAATAAATGCCATGTGTTTTCATAAAATAAAATATTGATAATATTATCATAGATAAATTGTTTGCCCAATTCAGGTTCCTTGCTCAAATTATTCACCACAAGTGCCACTTCAATCTTCTCCTCCTGATCATTTGCACAGATTTTCATTACTATAGATCACCTCTATTGAAAAGAAAAGATTGATTCTCGCACATTTGAAGATTATCCCCTCACCTCTGTAGCCCACAATTGTGACTTATTTCTGTTTTCTTTCTCAGTCCCATCATTTTTCACTGCAGTACTCTGGCATGTCTTTATAGGAGCAGATTAGGATGAGGATAAAATAAGTACTGTCATAGAACAGCTTTATGGAATTATAAATAACACACAGAATGATGAAATTCACACTTCAAATAAGGACTCATAAATTTGGTGGTGTGATAAAATACTGTTCTCTAGCTGCCTAGCACAATGAGCAATAACTTCCCAAAGTTTGGGTATGTTTTTGGTATTGCACTGTTTTTATTTTTCTACAAAAAAAAAAGTCCAGTAAACATAAACTATATTATTCATTGAAATGGCAAAAGTATTTGCCTAACTAAAAAGGGGTTACTGTAGATCAGATACTGAACATCCATCCATTATCTGCTTAATCCTTTACAGGGTGACAGTGAGCCAGAGCCTAACCCAGCAGGCACAGGGCAGAAGGTGGGACTACACCCTGGATGGGATGCCATTTCATAGCACCACACACATACAGAGAGCAATTTAGAATGACCAATCAACCTGAACAGCATGTCTTTGGACAATGGGAGGAAACCAGTAGAGCTGTTGAAAACCCACACAGACACAGGGAGAACATGCAAACTCCACACAGAGAAGCCCCTAGGCCAGAATTGAACCCAGGACCCTGACACTGTGAGACAGTGGCACTAACCGCCACACCACCGTGCCACCCCAATACTGAACATATACTACTAGAATGTTTAATAAAGTGAATGATGGATTTTGTTTGTTTTATCGTCAAGCCATTTTGTGACCTTTGCCACGTTGGCTATGATAGCAACCAACAAGATGGGTTTTGTTCTGGGGAAATTGACTAATCCATATAATAACAATGTGAAAACTTGTTTCTGCCATACTTAAGCCTTTAACATCCATCTGTTACCAAAGGATTAATCTCTTCATTGCTCAAACTGGCCTGACAGTGAGGGAAAACTTTAATATTGAACCACTGGAGATTAACTAGTTTCAATGTGCTTTCCAAAGCTCTGGAAATGTAATGATTCATGGTGTCCGACTGATAAGCAAATCCACCAAAATCCTTTCAATTTATTTTGGGGCCTTGAGAAATTACTTATTATTTAATGCTTTCTTAAGAAATCTCGATTTGGGTTTATTGATTTCACACAACATTTTCAAAACTGTACGAAAGACCTGCCAATGTTATATAAGAGTGACTTTGTGGTAAATTGTGTTGCGGAAACGGTGGTTGTTAAATTACAAGTACCCTAGGACGTTAGATTAATTAAATTCAGTTTTTTCAGCATGGCTTGCATTTCCAGTACACTTGGACCAGGAAGATGATTCTGGTACTTTACTGAAAATTGCAAACGCAGCATTTTACATTGATAAGGTCGACGGGTGCTTTGTGTATTGCTTTACAAAGTGTGAAAATGGCTGTCACCATCAAAATGACTTGCTTTTGGCTTTTTATGTATTTGTATGAATTTGATATTTCAGTATCTTTACAGAAAGACTGTCGTAGGACAGCTAATTAAATAGTTTCAGTGGCTTGTTGTGATAAAAACAAAAACAAGCAAAAAACAACAACAAAATGTTGTCTGCTGTTTTGGATGGAATTAATTTTCCTATACTACAACAGTGGCCTGCTGTTTTACTAGAAATATGCAATTATTAATTGAACTATTTTCCATTTAATCTAACATATATGTAAATAACGCAGCTACAACTCCCATGCTAAGTTTACAGGATTTACAAAACAAAAAACAAAAAACAATATAAGCCCCCGGGAAACATTTGCTCAGTAATCAGTACCCTGTTTTGACAAGTGCTTCTTCCCAGTAGTTGAATTAATTCTAATCCCATGTTTTAAATAGACTCACCATCATTATTCTGCTCTTTTTATTATTGTTTTTGACAGGGAATGACCACCTTCTTGCACATGTAAATTATAGAAGGGTGACAAATGTCACCCAATTAAATACTAAAGCTATGAGAAGAATGCTTGAAACTGTATTTAAATGATAGTGTCTGCCGATGAAGGCTCTACCACGTGGTAGCTGACCGCGATTGGAGTTATGCGTCCCAACCAGCTCTGCTAATAAGTCTGCAGTTTAGTTTTTTTTTTTTTTTACAAAATAAAGAAGTTTGATAATAGTATTGTACATTAGTAATATTATTAATTACATATTTTATCTTATTTTCCACTAATAAAATGGTGCTACTTCCTTATTAAATCTCATGCTAATTACAAGCATACTCCATTGGCCCTATCCTAAATTTGTTAAATGTGAGACACTGCTTGAACCAAATGGACAATTCAATCAATTTCTGCAGTTGGTGGTCCTTGGAATTCTAAAATTAAAATGTCACCAGTGGGCTACAAAGTGACATCTACCCTTCCTGTTGCTGTGACTTGGAAGGCCATGTTTTTTTTTTTTATTAGTTATCAACATAAATAAATACATGAAGTGACAGGCTTGAAATGACCACAGCCAATTAACGGAGATTCAGGGATTCAATAATGTTGAAGCACAAGAGTTATCAGTTTAAAAAATGGGCTGGGTTTGGTTTTTTTTATCACTCACCCTTTCAGTTTTCTTATTTTTTTTATATATATCTCAGCCTGCAGTTATATGTTCTCATTGGCTGACAAGGTCCTATGACTGTGTAGGTCATTGCTACATTAGACTTTGAAAGCAGCCGTGGCAGTGCCATTTATATCAACCCCATTAAGTTTGGGCTTGAATTTAAAAAATGCAAAAAGATGAAATCAGTAAAATATAGTACCAGCGTACAAGAAAGAACCACACTTTAATACCTTCAAGTAGTAAACTCTGTTTGAAGCCATAGCAATGCAAAAGTATGACAAGCAATACATAGTTTTGAATAACTTTATTATCAAAACCAATACCAAGAAGTTCTTAAACGTGAGTATAACTCACAGTGACTGCAACATCTCCTGACTAGAAAGCTAGGCAGTCTGAGTGTGCATGCATTTCTTATCATGCTTTGGCTTTACTTTTCCTATGGATGTTCATACGACACAAACACAGTGGTTGGGCTGCCTCTAATGAAGGAACTGTACCAGCTATCTGCTGAGGTACTGTGGTCAAATACTGCCTCGTTCCCTGACAGGATATTATACACACTTGTTTTAATTAAAAGACCAGTAAAAAAATAAAAAAAATAAAAAGCTGTAGAAGGACAAAAAGATGATGTGAAAGCCACTGCCACATGATGTTCACAGCTAAAAAGCTTTAAAAAAGTTTTTTATTTTTACAGAATGAATGTGATTTAGGAAGAAAAATAAATATTGGACAGGCTTTAATGATTACGTTTAATTTCTGGATCTTCCCCAAAGCCCCAATAGCACAGACTATCTAATAAACCTTGCACACCACACCAAGCCAGTGATCCTTACCAAACAAATTCAGAAATTCAGCCTGCGTACAGATTTACTGCATATTGACAGCATCACGAGAGACAGAAATACCCCCTGCCATGCGGGTTCCAAGCAGAGATATTATTGTATGCCCAATAAATTATACCCAAGTCTCATAATGCTGCAATAACTATATTATACACAGAGAAAACAATACAACTAGCAAGCAACTCTAATCAATATTGAACAACCCGTAAATAAGTATGTCAGTGTAGGAACTGTATTAAAATGACACTTTTTCACCCTCGTATAGCTAGAATTGTCATAATGTTTCTGCAACTTTGCTTTAGCCTAGTTTCTACATTTATCAGAAACTGGTTTAAAAAAAATAAAAAATAAAAAAAAATTCAGAGGCTGTCACTCACTAAAAACACATCTACCTCCCATCACAGAATACTAAAGTATGAGCAGATTCTGATCATTTGTTTACTGCAGAGACAGAGCTTATCAAAGTATATACATCTGTGTGTAACCTGTGCACTTTCCTATCAAACACTGTATTGTGCTATGGGGAGTTCAAATGGCTGCCACTAGGCAGTCATGGGCTTATTGTGGTGAGAAAAATGATGAGACATGCACATGGTAATAGGGTCTAATGTTTATATATTCATTGTCTTTATAAATGAGAATTCATGTATTGTATCATTACCAGACACATGTCAATTCTAACTCCATAATTACCTAATCTGCAGCATATTTTTAAAATCAAATAAAAATCAGCCAAAGGAATTTGATATGAATATGTTAATAGTGTCTCTTGAGATGCATTAACAAGGACTGTGCTTTTATTTAAATCCACTTTGAAAACTACTAGACATTCATGTTTGCACACTTCTTTCAAAGGAACACCACATAATGTTATAGTCTAATGCACAGACTGCATTCATTTAGATATGGTATTTTTGTTTTATCGCTTTATGCTTATGTGCTGAGAGTTTGTCAAGAATGACACAAAAATTAAAACTGGCAATAAATTATATAATATATATATATAATATATATATATATATATATATATATATAATATCACAAGTATTTTTGAAAGCAAGTGTTTGGAGATTTGAGACCATATAATTAATCTATAGGTGGCTCGAGAAAACTTAGACTAAGCTTTATCAGAAATTTAGAAATTCATAAGATATGCCCTACATCATTTATTTATTTATTTATTTTTTTTAAATCATGTTGTGATATATTGGATCTAATGGTATTGAGAGTATCCTTTTGTAATTAATAAAGTTTTACACAATTTGTAGATTTAAGTATGCTAGTAATCAATCTAAGTCTCTAATTTAATATGATTACATATGAAGATGAGGTATATCAACAGATTGTGCTCCAATTAATAACAAGGTTTGAAGCCCATCCAATAACTGCTTTCAAGTTAAAGTCCTGTTGTGATATGAGGTAAATGACTCTTCACTTGGTAACAGATTAAAAAGGAATTATAAGTATTTTAGTGTTAGTCACGACATTTATGAGATATATATTTTGTATGTCACTGTTAATCATGTACGTTTATATTAAGATAGATTAAGATATTCCTTTAATAATCGTGTGTGTGTAATTAATAATGTATCATTAAGATTTCAGTAAATTATTTAAACCATGTAACCATTTAAACTGGAAAACAACTGAAGTAAATGAATGTGATTAAAAGTTACCAATGAAGAGTTGTATAAATAGGGTGTGCGCTTGGAAAACTTGAGTAGTGTGGATTAATAATAAAAACCGCAAGGTGTGCGACCAAATTCTCTGTGCACTCCTGAATCTTAAGGATAAAGGTTTGTTGGAACATTCCTGGCTGGTTGGAATAAATTGAGACAGACAATCACTTTCTTCATATATATATATATATATATATATCTATATATACACACACACACACCTTTTTTTTTTTAATAACAGGAATTGTTTTTTAAATCAAACTTTATCCAATGCGATAGTTGTTCAAAACTTTGCTACTCAATTAGATCTGTGCTTCCAAAAACAAATGCCCAAAGCTAATGACATATCACTTGATAGAAATAACATGGCTGTTCCGTTATTCAAAAACAATTTTTCACCTAAAAGCATAACACTTGGTGGAAGTATACTAGAAAAACAAAAAATATAACAAAGTTACAAATGTTTTTAGTTTAAGATGAATTGCAAAGGGTTTACTACAAATTAAACTGAGGTGCAAACATAATATAATCTTTCTGGGTTAATACTGTATGATTTGTTCTACGATTTGAACTCACTATGATAAATGTTATTTTATGTATGTGTGTAAAAGGTAATATTATTAATCAGTTGGTCAAAACACTACATTTTAATTTATAAAACAGCTGTACTGGTTAAGAAAATTGTTCTCTTATTCCAAGTCAGACAAATGCATTGTCCAGTTGAATTATTATCCAATTAATAATAATGTACAACTTCTGTATAAGAAACAAATCTGTGTTTCTATAAGAAGCAGGCTATACAAAAAATATTACTAGATATCACCTGAACAGAAATAGGGTATCAGTAGTCTTTTTTTCTCACAATTCACATTTTGTGGCACAGCTATACAGTAATCCGCCGCATGTCTGACTGCAGTGGGACCTGAGTAAGGGCAGATATTTCAAAAGGCAGATAAATGAATCCTGTTTTAAATACCATTATACACAGCTGTAAAATTATTGCATTCACACAATTGTTTTGAGATTCAGCTTTTACTCGGGAGCTCCACTAAATCCCTTGTTTAGAAAGATAAGGGGGTATTAATGCTTGTGACAGTAGCCGTCTGCCATGTGGGTGCGTGCATTCGTTGCTGAGTGACAGGCAGCAGATCGAGAAGGAGGTTGAAGTTGAGATGCCCCCAAGCTATCAGGATTTATTTACATATCAACACACTGACCTATTCATGTGACACTGCCAGCAATGGTTGCACACGGAGCACATACAGCACAGTGTACAAAAACTTTGGTAGGATCTACAAAATCTCTGAACTAAGCTTCTCTTTTCAATAATAGACTAACGTAGCTGAAGAGATTGATCATGGCGGATAAACGGTTAGGGTGGATATGTAACGGGCGAATACGCAACGGATTACTGTAATGGCACAAGATGGTGGTTGTAATTTAAAGAAGAAATGTATCTGTGATGGTGCAGAGGCCCTACACATCTTGGCTCAAGGGTATAGGGGAAAAGCCTGGAGCCAAAATGGCCACCCATTGCACAGCCACACACACAGAGAGAGAGAGAGAGAGATAGCGAGAGAGCGAGCCTTGACCGCGACGTTAATACACCACAGTATCTAACCAAGATCAGACTCTTAGATTAAAAAGCCCCCCACAGCATTGTATTCTGCCAATAATATTATACTGAGGGTAAACAGATACGAATGGACAGACTCTGAATACCGGATACCAAAATAAATTCACAGCTACTGAAATGCATTGATTGTTTTATTTATTTATTTATTTATTTATTTTTGATTGCTACATTTTTCAGCTGTCTTTTTCTAATTGTAAAAGCCTTTCATGCAAAACATTTTCTCAGTGCCCACCACCACCAAGTGCTGTATTGATTCGTCAACAGTGATAGGCCTACCAGCATTAATTCCAACAAATGTCTATTACATTAGGTTTTTAATTAGGTAGCTACATACTAAATTGCTGTAATTTTAAACAATGATTAGACCACTGATGAGAGAGTCTGGCTTGAGAATATATAAAACACTTAATAAAAGAACCTCAAAAAAAAAAAAAAAAAATCACACTTGCAATGTGTTTCTATGGTTACTGTATGGGACGACTTTGCTTTTGAAATATGGAGAGAGGCTAAAGAACCTGTTTTTAACGTGTAATTGAGCAAAAACTATTTTTACTTTACCAACACAACAAATACTAACCATATGGTCAAAATAGCAAGTTTTTTTTATAATATTTTTTTATAATATGACAAATCATTTGTGGTTGTCCGTTGTATGTGGGGAGTGATTGTTCAACACATTCTTTATAAAAAATAAATCAGAATTTATATTTGAAAGGTTATATCAAGATGAAAATAATCTAGTTTAAATAATTGTTATGTATCTATGTAGTAGATGCAGTATATGTGAGGATATCAGTATCTCGGAAATGTAAATGCCTATACAAAACATAATGAGGAGTTATTATTATTATTACTGTTTATTTAAGGAGGACTTTTGTGAACAAACACAGGAAACATTTTAGTTGCACTAATAAAATGGGGCCTATCTATCCACAGAGCCTGCTTGGCTCTGGTAGGGAAGAAGCTCAACTTTCCAACTGTGTTAAATGTACTGAGCCTTTGAGGGGCAGTGCTCTATGGGGTTGAGGAGCTTAACTCGCTCTCTTGCCATGTCTTTAATTTGAACAAAGTCTGGCAATGCTGCAAAATGATTCCTGGATTGTTCTATGCTTTTGATTTAATTGGTAACCAAAGCCAGATGGGTCCTCCAGAGGTGTCTGGATATGCTTTTGCCAGCAAGGCCAGCTTTGCAAGCATTAGAAATTCAAAAATACATTGAAAGGATTTGATGTTTCAACACAGGCAACACAGGGGCTCACACGTTGCCAGCATCTTGGAAGGTGTGATTTTTGCCTTGAGCAAAACCCTTCCTTACCATTGCTACCTGAACAGCACCTAGATACCAAGATAATCCATTTGAAACATTGTCACTTAGATCACGTATCACAAATATCACCCCAGGTTACAGAGAGAGAGAGTGTGATTTTGAGTCCACTGCATTGTAATGCTGTTTGTAAACTGTTTGTTTTGAGGCTCACACCGGCTATGCAAATGTAGTTAATTAATGCACAATATTTATTCCAGCTCGGCTATACTGTAGGATAATGGACAATCAGCTAGGCTGTGCCAGAAAATATTAGCATCCTACTGTGTGCACTGGGTAAGACACAAAGTAGCTATGCTGAAAAAAATCCTGAGCATCTCAATTACAGATGAAGTCTCTTTTGGCTCTAAATCACATCGAAATACTTAGATATGCAAAAGAGTATTTGCAAACCAAAGACGTTTTCACACTGGCATGCTCTGCCTGGATGAGGACCCGGTGTCATACGGATCAGCTATGTGATTTCACTCTGCTTTTGATAAAGCAGGGTCGACCTGGGTGACAGAAGTAAGTATATAATGCGTGTATCACTGCCCTGGAAGCAGCTTGTTATGGACGCCTCCAAACAAGCTTCTCTGATTAGAGCAATCTGGCTCATGGTGTGTCTCACGCAACAAAACTATGGCTAAACAGAGTAAACAGAAATGTTCCTTGCAGAAGTGAAACCTTCATGCAGCTGTGGCTGTTTGTTATTTCGTCAGCTTACAAACGGCTGTCATGCATCTTGTCTCGCTCAACCCGGGTATGAGTCCGGTACATGGTTTCTCACTACGCAGGATTGTGTGAAAGGGGCTCTAGATTGAGAACTCATTTTCCTGTGAAGATTTTAGCACAAGTGGTAATGGCCACTATTCAATTAAAAGAGCCACCTGTTTCATTGATCTTGTTAAATTCAGAGCTCTCTACAAACCTGCTGTTGTGTTTAAACAGATTAAGCCCATTATGACTGTAAAGAGTTAGACCAAGCAAAATTAGTCATTTCCATGTTCTATTTTAAAGCATTAGACATTGTCTGCGACTATATAATATTATATATGGTAAATGTAACATATAGTTATTTTTCAATGCAGCAGCTACTGGGTGAAGTCAAAAGTTACTGAGGCAAAAAAATGTATTATCATAAAAAAATCTGAAATGCAAGCCATGGCTTTCAGATGTAAAAAAAAAACAAACAAAACAAAACAACACACCAAAGCGATATATTCTGGATATGTTTCAGTAACTTTTCAAACTGCTGTGTATATGCAGTGTATTAAAATAAATAAAATCTGAATAAAAAGGAACTATATATATATATATATATATATATATATATATATATATATATATATATATATATATATATATATATAAAATGTCTGTCTTTCTGTCTTAAGAACAAGCAATATATCATCCATAACTAGAAAGATACTTGGTGATAGAATATGTAGCAATACTAAAAGCAGCGCATACAATTCACATTCTTATCTATACACATTTCCCAGTTGGCACTATGTAAATTTAATACCGAACAATGGCAATTAATAAACAAACATGGGATTATGCATATTATGATATTTATAGTTAGCAATATACAACTTAACTTGCTGTGTCCACAACACTAGAGAAAGTTTTAAAAAGTGCTAGATAGAAGTCTCAAAGGCAGCTTCAATTCTGAAACTGTCACTACTGACCCTAAGCTTAAAATAATTAGCCATTCAAAGGAACATATGTGAGTAACTTAAGCTTGGCTCAGTGGAAAAGTAATTTAAATAGGCCAGCTGTAATAATGCTCTTTTAATAACACAGGACATTCAGGCACTGATAAGGAAGAGAATATTAAAGGTCCAAAAACAATTACTTAATGGATATAAAGTATTTAACCAATTGACTATTTTCTACTACATGGGTAATTAAAAATGGACTACAGCAGAAATAAATGCATTTGAATAATTTACTTTTTTTGATTGCACAGTTTTAATAAAGTATGTTATACTATTTGAATCTGGGCATTAAGTACCCCCTCACAATTTATGTATAATAAAATACCACCAATCCAACATGGCATGCATTATTCAGGGCAGATTATCTAGCTCTCCTCGCGTTCCTCCATGTCCCTTGTGTGTGCTAGGAGTATCAATGTGTTTATCTGAAGATTTGTTGATGCATTTAGGTTCTGAAACGTAACAATTTCAGGCATCAGAACACTGGGATCAGTGCTGTGCAGAAAAACTGCTACAAGGCATTTACAATGGCTCTTGCCCAGCCTGGCTTTAACGCTCTCTGGAAATTAGGCTTACACTAGTTGGTATCATTGCCAATTGTCTCTCTGCAACGACTGAACTGTAGGTGCAGAAAGCAGGGGTTGTAGGCTGTTCAGGTTAATTCATCAACACATTAGTAACCATTGGCTTTAAAAATGTACATTAGAAACAACAAGGGTAAAATTATGTACATTGGACCTTACAGTGGTCATTCCTTGTTTCCCACCTATAGTCATCATGTCATCCAGTGAAACTGAGGCAGTAAAGGTAAATATAATCAGATGCAAATTAAGGTCTCCTGACAAACCATATCACCAATATTATGATGCAGCCTCAAAAAACAAATATAAAAAAGTCTAAATGCTTTATACAACTTAGCAGCCTTTCAATGGGACATATGATGCATGTCATGGGGGTTCTAATGACCTTAAGTTTTGAAGTAAGCCAAATGTTTGGTCTTTGCATTTTACTGTTGAGCCAGTGCATCAAACCACCTTTCCAAAAACAGTTCAGGAAAACTGCTTTCATTTCGATTTTCTGAAAATCATCACTAGAGCAAGGCATTTTCCATTGGGTGACTTCTGATCAATGTTATCTTGTCTAATCTTCACTTTGACAGATTGACAAGAAAACTGCTTGTATTACAGGAGAATCAATGGTGATAGTCCAGGTTTGCTCAAAAGATTGCAATATATCTTGATGTGTATTTGTAATCCCCACACTGAAAGCAAACAGGATACACCAATAGAGGGGGCCTGTTTCAGTCACACCAACCCTCTATCAATACTTCGACTGGCAATGCAGCCTGCTGCCTGAGAGCTCATCTGGCAAGTCTTTCACTCTGGTAACAATGAACATGCAGACTGAAGGGCATGTTTCGTGAGGTTGAACCTTATCACCAACCTGATGTCAGCAATACCATTTCTTTGTTATCAAGATACAAGGCTTTTGCAAGACAAAACTGCATTTTTTTTTCACTCACCGAAGGGGCTTTAGCTAAATACATTTTTCAGTGGTTTATTCCCTTTTGTACATGTAACATTTTTTGCTGTATAGGACTCTAATTGCTATAAGCCATTTCAGACAGTTTCAAACGGGGTCATTTATCTTGCTGTATAAAAGGAAATGGTATTTTGCCCTAATCTTTAATCATTCTCCCAGCACTGTGTACAAGGTCGTGGGGGACCTCATGACAAACCCTTACCAATAGCTCTCCTCATTGTGCGGACGCTAAAATTAGAAAGCAATATGTAGTTTGTTTCAATTACAGATTCAAATCTTAAGTGGCATCTTTTATTACCTGTACTGTTTAATACTGAAAAGGGAAGAGCGGTAGATAATATAGGGCACTGGCTATTGAGAACTGAATAATGAAACAGGCAGAAGAAAAGGATAAAAATAATTAGGATACAGCAGTGCCATCAAAATTGCTAGCGGATTTGGTTTCTGCAATGTCACCAACTTGTAAGGGTCACGTTGTTTTGGAAAGCGTTGTTCCGTACATTGTGAGCACCTAATAAGAAGGCAAAATAGTTTACTTCTCACAGAGTCTTTTGATAGGTTAGAGAGTGTAATGGGCAGTGATTTGTAATACACTGCCTTTATGGATTCTGTCCTGCCCCCTTTCAGCGAGAATAAAAGCTCTAATACCATGAATGCAGACAAGCCCAGCTCTTTTAGATTGCCGTTAGACACTCGCTTGTGGTGCAGGGTTGCCAGTTCGCGCCAAGTCTCCGCCCAGTTATGTTGGTGCCATCACTCCGATATCATAGATTGGCTGCAGCCGATCGCTGAGGTTACAGGGGGGGAAGAGAGTAACGGGCAGTGCTGTGTGACACACTGCAATTACGGATTCCAACCTCTCCCCTGTCTGTGAGATGAGGGTAAAAAATGAATGCAGGCAAGCCCAGCAGGTCACCGAATTCTCCCTGTTATAAAAGCAATATTATTTTAAATAATTTAAGTTTCATGAAACTGCTGTGGGGTGTAAGCAACAAGGCAAAAATATGTGTGTATGTGTGTGTGTGTGTGTGTGTGTATGTATGTATGTATGTATATATATATATTTAAATAAAGGGCTTAAGTGGTTGATGTGTTACTGATTGGCATCGCACTGCATAGGCACAGCATAATCCACTCAGTTGAAAGTTAATTAAAACCACAATAAATGTTTTGGTTGTCCTAGCTTTGACTTTCTCCATAAAATGCCAACATAAACCACTAAAAGGTTTAAGTCATGGGATTTGTTGATCTCTATTACAAATATAAATCTAATTGCTTTCCTGTATCAGAAAAAAAGGTCTGTTATTGCAGACGACAAGGGCGAAAATGCTCTAAATCAAAGAAAATGGAAAGTGTATTTTCTGAACAGAAGTGACCTTCAGGTTAAAGTATCTTGTTCTAATAAAACAAAACCTTTACTTTGGCACCCGTCCATTTCTATCATTTAGGCTGTGCTTACAGGGATAAAATAGCTTTGAAAGGATTGTTTATTGTTATCTTGGTGCATTGCACTGGCCGTTATCATGCAGTGTATCGCTGAGTTTGAATATCTGAAAAAGGTGGATCTCGACACAGAAGCTCTCTGTTGTTTTTTAATATCAGTAACACAAACTGCGAGTCTTTGTGTGGCTTTGTTACTTAAGATGGTAACAGATCTTCAGTTGTGCATCCTTTGAGCAGGGTAAGCAGAACAGGGGTTTTAAAAAGGCTCAAGAACCGATTTCTTACAAAATCAATTTCCTCTGACAGTGATACTCAAATAAATAAATATAATACAAAAAAAAAACATTTTATGACGGGAATAAGCTATTCAGCCCACCTGAGTTCACGATTTTCATGCAAACCAAGTCACATGGCGAGCAAGTACAAATATTTTTCAAACAAAAAAAAAAAAAACAATTCTATTAGAACATAAGAAAGTTTACAAACGAGAGGAGGCCATACGGCCTATCTTGCTCGTTTGGTTGTTAGTAGTTTATTGATCCCAGAATCTCATCAAGCAGCTTCTTGAAGGATCCCAGGGTGTCAGCTTCAATAACATTACTGGGGAGTTGATTCCAGACCCTCACGATTCTCTGTGTAAAAAAGTGCCTCCTATTTTCTGTTCTGAATGCCCCTTTGTCTAATCTCCATTTGTGACCCCTGGTCCTTGATTCTTTTTTCAGGTCGATTAAAAGGCCCTTGGGTCGACATTGTCAATACCTTTTAGAATTTTAATTCATTTTTTTTTAAACTTTAAAATGAAATAAACAAGCCTGCTGTGTAATTTTTAAACTTGTCTTACATTTCAACAAAATACGTCCCAACAGAATTTTTTTCGTAACAGCTTTTTTCTTTCTTTTAAACAATTCACTGCTGTAAGTCGTTCTTTTGAACCTTGAGAAAGTCCATCATGGTCTTTCACAGAATCCTTCTGCTGTTCATACAAAGACATAAATCCTTGCACCTGTAACGCTGATGTCAGGGTGTTGACTTCACAGGTTACTGACACATGCGTCTCTGTGTGTGTGCACTACGGGCACTACACTATACCTGTATGTCTGAAATAACTCGCCGAGCCGCCACGGATAATCGAAGTCACTTGTGAACGGGGTGTGGATAAATGAGGTTCTACTGTACTGATTTTTTAAACAGGCACAAATAAAATAACATTCTCTTTTTTCCAGAATAGAAGACAGTAATGCATGTTACTGGGACAGGCCTGAGAGAAATGTGATTTATTTATTTATTTATTTATTTTTTATTGTTTCCCGAATGAAGAGGGGGGTACTGTTTGTGTTGGTTCCTTTTGATAGTACATATTAAATTAATGGCTGCATCTGAGACATTGTAAGAATATAATACTTTTATATACATTTATATTACTGAAAATGTTGTTTGAACAAATGGATTTATATTGCTCGCACAATGACACTTTTATAAATGATTTGTTTTACAATAATGAAATGTTGATTTGTGTGGGTGTAGGGTAGGATTTTTGATAGGGCTCCTGATTTTTGGTTTTAAACAATAAAACACCCCCAGTGAAATCTGTGTATATCCAACACACACTGGAAAAACACTGGAAATGGTTACTCAGTTCATGTTGACTTCACCCCTTTCCCCGTGGGGGGAAAAAAAATAAAAAATTCCCAATGCAGTTGCCGTTGGGTATTTTGGAAAGTAACCAAAAACAATAATTTCATTCAGTATAAAAAAAGTGAAAGGCCCACCCCCCACCAAAAAACAAAAAACAAAAACAAAAACCATTTATGAAATTTGGAAATAGCTAAAAATAAGTAGACAATTTTAAATGAATGAAAAATGAAAAACAGAAACCCTATAGCTGTAATAAGAAACAAAATAATAAAACAAACAAATCTTTGTTATCTTTTTCTTCAGATTGTGATACTGTGCCCTATTTTCCACTACATTTAAAGACCTAAATAAACAATAAGGGAAAGTGAGAGTGGACAACAGGTACCCCATGCCTTTATCTGTTACATGGAAAGAGGCTCATTAAAGAAAAATAAAACAAAATGGTCCACTGTTTCGATCTATAAACATTCAGGCAGAAAGCCTTATAACACACATGTATAAGAAAGTTGAATGACAAATGGGATAAGCTACAGTTTCAGTTTTCCAAGCCCCATTAAACAAAATGTGTAGTCATTTTTCACAGTAACTGTTTTGTCTAAAGCACTGACATTCCAATATGTATGAGTTTCATTATTGCATCCACTTTTCAGTAATACAAATATATAAATAAATTCACAAACAGGTTTCACTTTAGAATAACTTTTGAGGTACCTGTGCACTTTAGAACCTAATGTGTAATGTTGTTTTTTCATGTCGTTCACACCAAACCGGCACATACAGTTATGCTATCAATATGATCTACAAATTAAAAAAAAAACTGACACACAACTATCAAGCAAAACACATGGTTCCATTTGGACCTGAACCATAAATTTAGACGATGATTTAGAATTAATCAATTAAAATGATGCCAAGCAATAAACATATTACTGTTGTAAAGTCAATTTGGCATGACACGCTAATTCAATTTTATTATATCTAAACTGTAGTGACTATGGCCATCATAACATGGAATGTGGCATGTATCCTGTTAATGTGGGTGCGATGGCTAATATACACAGTTCAGATATGGAAACTATTTAAATAATGAAGTGTAATTAAGCGCTTTAATTGCTATTCTTTTTAATTGGAGCATGATTATTTGCCGGTGATTGATGGGTCCAATGCAATTCATCCCCAACAAATGAACTAAACATCTCCACTCTGTTTCAGTACAAATTAGTGAAACCCCACTCTCACCATGCCCAACAGATGAACACGTTAAAAATGCAACACAGTTTAGCAAATCTGACCTACATCGCACTTTTACATTTATATCTCAATCACACATTTACTACTGATGCTTTTGCATTTCACTCTGGTTAACTTAACAAAACCAGAAAACAAAACAAACAAACAAACAAAAAAACATGGCTCTTGCTATAATTTTTCTTATATCATGACTCTTAAAACATGTGCATCTAGTAATAGGGACGAATTGTCGGGGGGACGGACTGTCTGAGGACGAATTGTCGTGCACCTGTGATGGGTTGCTATCTGTGTGCTTCCGAGTTGCTGCTTAATGAAGAGCCTGCTGTGGCTATTGAGCCAAGCTCCTGTTGTTGGCATACCTTCATTCTCCATAGCAAAGAGTAAGCTTTGCTGCAGTATGTTTACAACGTGTTGTAAAAGTGTGTTAAATGAATGCATTGCATCATTCTCACCAGTTGATTTCGCCCACCTCCTAATGTTAACCATTTAAAATGTACAAATCATATCCAGATCCTGGAACAGTAAATAAACAATAGTATTGTGTGTATATGTGCGTGTGTGTGTGTGTGTGTGTCTAATTATATATATATATATATATATATATATATATATATATATATATATATATATATATATCGCATACATACACACACACAGTCTTACATCTACATATTCTCATCTTTACTGGTCTCATGCAATTTAATACAATGTGTATAGTCTTAATATATCAATTTTATAGAGATGAAACATAATTATCCCCACATACACTGCTGACAATCTTGACTATGAAGATTATATCTGCACTCATACCAGCAGAGGTTGAAATGATCCCATTGCAGAAAAAGCTGTGCCCCACGGTCAGTTTTATGTTGAAGAGAATGAAATGTCTTATAGCAGAAGGATTTATCAGGTTGTCAATAAATTCTTCACTCAATCCAACTGCACTGCTGCAATTTATTAATTCTCTCTGATAACAGATCAGACAGCCTCTTCTAAGCAAAAATCTGTGTTTAGCATTATATATAAAAAATTAAGTTACTCATGACTACATATATGTTCTGCTGATTTAATATGTTCATTAGTAATTGGTTGTTACTATATCATGATGCAAGTCATTTTTATAAATTAATTAAACTAAATTAATTATGAATAATGGTAAAAAAAAAAAAAAAAAAAAAAAAAAAAAATCAGTGTAATATAAAATGGAGATTTAAAAAGTATTCTTATTAAATATTGCACCTGCTCCAGATTTAAACAATTGATGCTTATTTATCGTTCAAAATTAATATTAATATTGTTTAATACATTAAATTATACGGACACAATGTAAAGACTACATCCAGAGGCAGGTACTCTCCTGCAAGGGCAGAATAAACCCAACAAAGCAATGACAGCATGCTGTGCTTTCCTTCCAAAGATACAAATACCCAAACACAGAGGCTTACTGGGACCCTTAGGCGACAGCTGTGATGAGATGGCCATATGCTGGCAATTCCCTTCAAAGGACAGCCACTGGTTGCCATCATATTACCGCATTATATGTCCGCTGTTTTCAACTGTATAGCCATTTCATGTGGGACATCTTCCAACAGAATAACTACAGTACATAACCATAAGTCGTCGTGGAATATTATTTGAATATCCAGTACTGAAAAACTGAAATGTTCGGTTTACCGAAAGGGGACAAAACACGAAGAATAAATGTGATTTTTATAGTTAGGAAATTATTTTTATGTACAAAACTGTCTACCCACTACAATCTATTTCAATGAAATATTAATGGCTTACAGTTGCTTTAAGGCAAGTAAGATTTACACAGATCCTTCAACACCACCCCCAGGGCTGGCTTCTAATCAAGATGGGGCAATGCCAAGTCAGGGGGTAACTTGTGCCTTGCCTCTCAAAGCTAATGGCACCTGCGTGTTCTAGAATGCCTGCCAAACTCCCACCTTCTGGATGTGTGGTGAGGGATTGATCACTTTATCACACACCGTCATCAGGTGTTGTCCAACTATGCATGTTCATCCATCCCTAATAACCTGCATACAACACATTGTTTTATCTGTCAACAGTCTTCTATAATTAGACCAACAAATGCACCAGGGATGCTATTCATCTCTCTGCTGGTGGGAAGCTTCAGCAGCAAAGGAAGGTCAATACAAGATGGCTTAAATAAATTATATTGTGTCTAAAATAAAGTGAAAGCCTCCCTGAGGCCTGTTCTCCAATCAAATACAGTACAATGAGCTTGTTATTTCAGAGCAAATCATTGAGGCACCATAACTAATCTAAAAGCACTAGAGGTAAGTAGAGATTTCCATATACAGTACAAAATGGCCAGTTTGTTAATTATTTTATTTGCCAGTGGCAATTTATCCAATTGCATCTGTCCAAAGGATATATGATTAACATTAATCCACACATAGATTTTTTGGTGTTATTACAGTATATGTTAGCTTTTTTATTTTAGTAAATACATTATAATCTTTTTGATTTGATTTCTCAAATACAGTTGCGTATTTGCTTGTTGTTGTATTTAACATGGCAGCATTACATACAGGTTGAACCAAAAATAAGAAACAACTTTCCGTACTGTCAATAAGGAGCAATGATAACACTGGAGGTGTTTATGTTGTTCACAAAGGATATGTGTCAATTCCTCATTTATTATCACCTCTAATTCCTTCAGGGGAGTTGCAGGTAGCATAATGCCATCACTTTCCTTGTGAAACACGTAATTATTTTCTTGGGATTCATAACAGTATAAAAATTGCACCAATTAAGCCATATGTTTTAGCAAGCTTTTTAAAATAACTTTGTTGGCCCATGGTAACACACAAGAATAATTAATCTTTAAAAGAAGAATTCTTTTTTTTTTTACAATGAATCTTAAAAGCCGACATAGACAATTTAAAACTATTATGACTTCAGCAAAAGTGTAGCTCAAAATGATTTGAGCAAATGTGGCATGTTAAAAGCAGCTGTTAGCTCTGATCAGGATAAACCACTGATCAGTACTGCAATGTCCAACTGAAATCTCTTCCTGGTATATCAATATCTGTAATACCATCAAGCAGCAGGAGCAGCACATTGTAATCTCAAACTTTCCCATTACCAGGCATAGTGCTTGAGGCACAGGATCAAAGAAATGAGCACATACTAAGTGAGTAAAAGCCATTTTTTTAATCAGTCAAAAAAAAAAAAAAAAAAAAAAATAGAAACTAGGCATGCAGTGTATAACTTTGCTAATATGTCCTAAATGAATGTATATGTTTCAAACATCTGTGGGTGTCTATTACCTGGAAAAAGGAAAAATGTAGAACAGTTCAGGCAGTTAAAGATTTTTCTGTGTGGATATTCCCATATATGCTAATACACATTCTTAAATCTCAGCAAAAAAAAACTAAACAAAATAAAATGTAGGTCAAGTAAGTTAGAAAACCATTTTAAACCCTTGGTGCATAATTAACTGTACTTTATGTCACCTCACGTATGACAGACATGAACATACAAGGATAGAGATTGTTATGGGTTGTTTCACAGGAACACTTATAATAAACTATTGTTCCACTGATGTTGCTGAAATAGCTTTTTTTTTTTTTTTTTACAGGAAGAGCTAAACCGTGGCATACCTTTTTTTCTTTTTTAACAGTGGTTTTGTTTGTATACAATCACTGTCACAGTTTCTGACAACAGTGAGTGACTGAATTCCCTAGTGTGAAGGTTTAGTGGGAGTTCAGTTTGTATCTCTGTAGAGATTAGCAGTATTGGAAATTCCCAACTCCCTTAGAGGATATTATTAATAAAAGAGAGATTTGTGTATCAGGGCAAAGAGGTCTACAGCTGTCATGCAATACAACATTTTTCACCTTCTGGGACCTAAACTGAAATCCGGTCAGGGCAAAACGAAGAGGAAGGTCAAAACAACTTGCCTTCAGGGCCAGGTAACTAGCAGAGCACCAAACAACCTTGCATTTTCTCACCTCTTCAGCTCTTAAATGCTGTAAACACTGCTGGGCATGCTTTACTCTGCTAGCCCTGCTCCAGTCTATGGCAGTTGATAAGAAGCAGGGAATGTGCTTAAAATGCCATTAAAAAGAAATGTTCAAACACCAGAATGTAGAGACAAGGAGCATAAGAACAGAAAAACTAACCCTTCTATTCTATTCCCTTAAGATTACGTGAAGTATTAAATTAGCCGTTAAATATACAGCAGATGATGTGTTTGAAATGTACAGTCTCATCAATTTTTAAAATAATTCTAAATAAATAGTCTATACCTAACACAAGTGTCTGCTGATCTCTAATCCAAATGGAAGATATGATGTGAAAGATATTATTCTGAAGCTAACCCACAATTCACAGTAATACATGGAATTCCATATTCACCATTACTCCAGTATTTTTTAGTAGGTAACCATGTATATATCTCACCAGCATCATGGTTCATGACACAAGGACAGAATCGCAAGACATTTGTGCCAGTTATTCATTCCTTGTTACTTGCTACAGAGTGTACCTCTGGCTGCTGTACTGGAGTTGGTGACGTCTTACCATATGATGTATCTGTTTGTTTGCCAACCGGACTTACGAGGCTTAGCTCATGTCATTTACTAGTTATAGTAATGTTTAGAAGCATCCACATTATTTTCAAATAAGTATTCGAAATAATACCCATGTTAGTAATACTAAACCACACAAAGCAATATGTCCTGGCCTGGGGCAACAGGACTTTCAGTTGTTAGCTTAATGTTAACACAGAGGACATGACTTTTGAATTTGGTAAGAGAATGCAGGTAGCCTATGGGATCTTCAGCCACCATATTGTATTGTGACTACTAAGAATGGTCTGAGTGATGCAACAGAACAAATAAACATATATTGGATAACTTTTCTATTCCGGATGCTGATATTTTAAAATAACCTTCTAGGAAAATGTCACTGTTTAACATTAACTCCTGTTTTATTTGAAACACTTCTAAGTTAATCTGCATAAGCAGGCAGGATTTTCCCTATAGTTATCGGTAGAATCGGAATCCCTGTAGAATCTCTCCTAAGGCATTTTATCTCTGGTGATAAACACTGAATACACTTGGTAGTTTTTTTTTTTCATTTAAATATTTTTTCTGCTAATGTTTGCTAACAGAATCAAGTCTTATAAGCACAACAAAAATAAAGCCTGGCTTCAGTGTGAGAATAGCCCCTGGTCAGCATTTCTAGGGTTTTTTGATCTATGCTGGTTTATCTTGGGTTTAAAGTAAATTAGCCCAAACATTTAAACATGTAATGTGTTTCTTATATATTTATACAAAAAAAAAAGATCTGGTGTTGACCAACTCCTATAGCATGAATAACTTTAAAATGATGACACCTTGCTAAGGATATACAGAGCTTGATTTAAGGAAAGTAATTCAGCTGTTTAATTAAAGGGTATATAAATACCTTTTTATTGTGTTATATGTTCCCATATGTTGCTACTACTGTTTACGTAAGGTGTGTGTATTGTTTTATTTATTTATTTATTTATTTAATATTTTGACCACTTTTTTTAAAAACTTTTAAATTACATTCCCTACCTCAAGATGGCTTCACATGTACCCGCATGGACCTCTCAGAACTACATTTCCCATCATCCTCCTGCTTACAAATGTAACTGAGATTGATTTACCAGTGAGGAGGAGGATGATAGGAAATGTAGTTCTGAGAGGTCCATGCAGGTACATGTGAAGCCATCTTGAGGCAGGGAATGCAATTTAAAACTTTAAAAAAGTGGTCAAATTAAAATAATGAAAATAATACACACGCCTTACTTAAACAGTTGTAGCAACACATGGGAATATGTAACACAATAAAATGAAATGGTCCTTATGTACCCTTTTAAGGTCCTTTTATTGAGCTTATCAGTTATTGAACCATCTTCATTTGTGGAATAACTGCAGTGCATCTTCAATTTATCTATTTATCTTATGTATTTTAACTATTAATAAATGCTAACACAGCTCCATTTAATTTCCTGATTTTACCACACAAAACAATTACATTTTGAATTGTGCTTAGTTCAGCCCCAATTCATCTTTAATCTTTTACTGTATTCATTTCAATTATTCAAACCCTTGTTCGTAATGCCACATAGCAGTACCTGAATGGTAGGTGGAGAGCGATGCTTTCGGGTTGTAGTTGTTGACAGAGTGGTGGTGGTCTCTATGAAGGTTGTGGACATTTCTAGAGGCATGGAAGTTGTTGTTGATGATCCCAGGACAGACGGCACATCACCCACCAACCTTACACTGCCGTTTATTTTAATGTTGGGGTTGTTTTCTGCTGCCATGTTGAGAACCTTTAGACCATTGTAGTAGAGACCAGACAACTGACCCTGGAACGGACGCTTCCTATCATTCCCTCCAATTGTTATTGTAGCCTGGGTATTGAAGATGGTTAACTGCCGGCCTAGAAGAAAAAGCAGACAGTGATAATATTTCAACTTCATTGCAGACAGTTCTGCCTTGTATAGCTACCTTAAAACGGTTGCTTTATTAAATTGGGCTGCACATAGTTTAATTTTAAATAAAACGTTAACAAATAAAGGTTATTTTGTTATTTACTGAACGAATAACAAAAGTCCTACTTTGTACCGCTGCTACTTAAGTCTCCATCCATTCAGTACTTTTTTTAAATTATTCATTTATATTTGCATTTGAGAGGGGAGCTATTTTCCTAGATAGGATATTCAAACAAAGACGATCTTAAACCCAGCAAAGCCTACTGTACTTGAATACAATGCTAGTATTCACGGCTTGTATAGCAAATTAGTGGCATAGCTGACAGTCCTAAAAAAAACACTTAACTCATAGATCGAAATATCGCCGCCCTTTACTCCAGCTGGTGTTTCACCTCAGTGGTGATTTTATAGACTGGTTAATATCACTAAACATAGTGGAAGGTCATCGATTTAGCAGATTTACAGGCTTCAGGGTGGTGATATTACAGTCTGCTTTTGTTTCGATCAAAAATAAAGAGCAGGCTAGGCATTCTGGCACCAAGTTGATGCAAATCAAAATTGCACGTCAGGCCTTTCACGAGTGGCCAACTTTGTATAATTGGTATTTCCTCAAAAACATGAACCAGTGTTTGAAGCCATTAGTTGGGTTTTACATTTATTTGGTTTCAGAATTTCAGAGGTATACATTTGTATACGTCTAACAGGAAGGCAATGTAAAAGACTGGAATGCAATGTAATGGTCATCACTTTTCTGTTCTATTTTGAAACGGAGACCAAATTATACCTGTGGGGGCACGTAACGGGGAACTGGGTCGGTGCAGATTAATGCCTTAATGAAACAAAAATGGATCAAGTTATTCTGCACAGCAAATGATCATGTACCACATTTCGATAAAAAAAGGGTTGAGTCTACAAGAACAGGGTTTTACGATAAGACTGTGCATTTTTCACAGTGATTTCTGACACCGGCATAGTTTAGTAGCTTTTTTTTGGCAAGTCTTTGAGAAACACAAATTAAACGGTGTTACCTTCTGTGCTGAAAAGGAAAGTTAAATAACGCAACAGCCTTTTTTTTTTTTTTTTTTTTTTTAGAAAAGATTTAACAGCTTTTGCTAAAAGGGCAATCACACGTTTTCAGTATTCTGGGGCCCTACTGCTGAAATGAAAGTTTTGCTCCATTTAGTTTGACGATTAGTATATCAAGTATATGATCTGGTTATACGTCATTATACTTCACTGATGTTTATAATATGTTTAGGATGTTTACATTGTTTACATGGATGTCTTTGTCTTTATTTTAGAGTATCGATATTAGAAAACAATTAAGACAAGTGATCCTTTTTATAATTTGTATTTTCATGTTTGATATTACTTTTATGTGTCTTTAAGATAAAAATAGATAGATATATAGTTAAATATCCAAACTGTTAATTTGATTGCCTTTTAGCAAAAAAATATAATAAAATATGTTTTATCTTTTAAACTTTGTGTACATTTTTTAAAAACTTTTTTTTACACATATCTGATATGTATCTGTCATTAAAAAAAAAAAAAAACTGTAAAAGTTCAATGGGAACTTTTGTCAGTGTTCAAATCCCTAACACATTGCATGCTTAATACCAGATATCTTAAGACACATTAAATAGTTTAGTTAATAAAAGGTGCATAAAAAAAAAAAAAATCACGGTCATGCAAATACATAGTCAGCTCATGCATGTTAAAATCTTTAATGGTTTTGAAACTGGGTTTATGTTTTAGAGATTGTTAAAGGGACTTTATTAGCTACAGTACCTTCATTTTAAGTAATATTCTTTACATACATTTTAGAGTGATCTTTAACACAATGCTTGAAATTTCTTGCAATATTCCCTCTAAGTTTTTTTTATCAGTAATATGGTCATGACTTTTCATAGCTGAAAGATTACTACTACATTAAGCAAAAAGTTTAATTGCCTAGTTGATTTTATATTATACTGTACCTAGAGGGAATAATGTAAAGTAGTCATATTTTCTTAGATTGGTTTTAGATTGATTTTAGCATGCTGTAATGATCATTTTATACACCTGTTCATGCATAATTTATACATTTCATTTTTTCAGTCCCTTTAACTATGTTTGATGATAATGCATTATTATATGATTTAGACAACGAGAAAAGAAAACTGATATAAATTATAACAAATTAAAACATTCATTTATCAATGTGAAAAAAAAAAACTGTTAGCTGACATTTGTGACATAGTTTATTAGTATTTTTAAAAAAATAAATAAAATAATAATAATAATAATAATAATAATAATAATAATAATAAATAATAATAATTTAAAATAATAATAATAATTTTAAAAGTTTAACATGTTACCTTTCTCTTGTAGCCACTCCTCTACTGGCCGGGTATATTTGAATGGGATTTTCTTATTTACCATTTGAAGACGCTCATAATCACTGCTGCCTTTAAAGTTTAAAAAACAACTTAAAACAGTCTGCAATGTCCAGAGTTATTTAAGCACAGATACCCGTTACAGTTTTGTTTTTTGTTTAAGTTAAACCATTTTTAAAAATAATTTAAAAAATGTATTATTCTTTTTGTTAGTAATGTTATCACTTTTTAGGCATCCCCTGGGCTTTTGTATGAAATATACAATTAACCCCAAAACTTGCTTAATTAACATGTTCACATTAATTTATGAAATCTATTTGAAATTAACATAGTATGAGTATGAATATCGAGATATTATAAAGTTTAAAAGACTATCAATTTGAATTATAAACAAATCGCCAAACATTCTGTTAAACAGTAATATTTGTATTAGATTGACATTAAGGCAGTGCTAGAATAGTAATATCTTATTTTATTTTTGGTTTAGGAAAAATATGTTGTGTGTGTGTATATATGTATATATATATATATATATATATATATATATATATATATATATATATATATATATATATATATATATATATTTATGTCAAAATAGTTTTGGTTTTCAGTTTAATTGACTAATACTTTGAATTCAATGTAAGCTGTTTTATTTTTTTAGAAGGACAGTATATGCTTTTAAAAAAAATTAAATAGGACATATTGATGCATTTTAAAAAGCAACTGTTAAGAATAGCCACAGCAGCCAGGCACTCTGCATATAAAGTGTTACAGCAGTTCAGCACACTATAAAGTATTCATGCCAGGACAGTGCCATGGTGTTTTGCACTAGGGCAGCAATGAAAAGGACATCAGGAATTAGCATATATATATATATATATATATATATATATATATATATATATATATATATATATATATATATATATATGCTGTTATTCAATACCAAAGCTTTAGAAACAATATAGAACTTTATTTAGAATTTAGAACACCTATATAAAACAACACAAAATCACTTCATTTTACTAGACATGGTTGGATGTCAAAATTGCTAGTACTGTACCAAATGTCAAAATCAGTGCTGTATAATTGAATAACGATTGTCAGTAGTTAATAGCAATCAATAGCCCTGACTGGGCTTACAGGTAATTGGAGCTCTGGCAGTGTGAGCAGTTGAACATTCTCATCAGTATCACCAATTATTTACAGCACACAGTAACTGAACAGGTTTGGCATGGTGGGTGGCCTGTCTTCATGCTGTGTTTCTGTTAAGGAGCCAGTTACATGGACAGAGTCTGTACGATATTGAAAGCTTTAAGATTTGGCTTTCGTCTCTCAAAGCTTTATTATATGCCACACACATCAAAACTGAAGGTCCAGATTTAGCCTCTGGCATTAGCACAGCAAACTACAATTTGCATAATGTTCTACTGATATTATCTGTCATTCACACATTGACACAGGGCACTGCAATATTTACCCTTTTAACATGGTAGCTGGTACCTGAGTTTTAACCTAATTAGATGCTGGGAATCATTAAATCTAAAATGATGACCTCAGCTGTCTTTTGTGCTGGTGATTTGGGACATTCAGTTACAGAATACTTCCAGAAACACCTTATTTATTGCAACGTCAAACAAGAGCAAATGACAATAGCAAAAGTGATGAAACTATACATCCTAGTGACATTTCTACACTAGCTTCAACAGCAAACTGTTGGTGTATGCACACACTACTATTATTTTATAAGTAAGCAACTACTGTACTAAGAGAAGATGCTGGAGGCAACCTGAATGAAGAAAGTACTCAGACCTAAACAGATGTCAGGCTCCTTTATGCATTCCCATGTTTGAAAGCAAAGTGTTGTGTTTGATTTTTGTTGTTGTCTTACAACAATTTTCAATATGTTCTTCTCAAAGAAATCTGTCATGCTGTGCTGTCGCAGCCAGAAGACTGTTATCAGAATGTGTTATCAGAATATAGTCAAGGTGAGATTTAAACAAATGACTTGTATAAATAGTCCCCCGGTTTAAAATTATGAAATGATTACATTTACAGTATTTTACATTATCATTATATTCCTATGCAATGACACAGCAATGTCATTTGTGGCATCAGTAATCTATCAAACCACTCCTTTTTCTTCACAGTGGACTCTGGCCTGCCATTTGCATGACACAAATTTAATGGTATAAAACATATATATATATATATATATATATATATATATATATATATATATATATATATATATATATATATATATATATATATATATATATTCATATTTAAGATTGTTTTTCTCTGTTATCAAAATAGAAAAGGAATTCTTGAAACTATTGTTATATATAATGCTGAATGTATTGTGTCTCATACAAATCTGTTTTATGTGCATTTGATCTTTATGGGTCTAATAGAATAAAAATAAAAAGAATTAGGAAATAACCATTATTTTGGTTAATATTATATTTTGTGATATGCAAGTGTCTAATCTGACACGTGTCAATTGGAAGATCTTTATTCCTACAAAATCATGGCTATCGGATTCCTTTAGCTAAGGAAATGGTTGCCAACTAGTCTTTTGTGATGATTGGCCAAAATAGACAGACAACAGAATGGAACAGTAAGTCTGCAGTGTACCATGCTATAACAATAAAAATACAAGCTTTAAAAGGAAAGGCTTTGATTTTACAGGGGCCCTGCTGTACAGTACCTGTATGTACCCACTCACCTGCCACAATGCTCAACAATATATTATTATTGGGTTTCGATTGTACAGTGCATGGTTGTATGAATGACATTTGTATGTGGATTTTGTAACCACAAAGGTTAGGTCACTAAGTGTCCTGATTCCACTAAATTAACCTCACCAAGCCACAGTGTCAACCACATATAAAACAAGACAGAAGAAACCTGCAGAATACACACTTATTAACCTGTTCTGACCCCTATACACAGTATCAGAGAGTTTCACATGGAGGGAAAGAAATTTGTTTATTCTTAGACTACTCATAATTAGATGGAGATGAAGGTCAAATTGACAGGACTGAAAAACATAAAATTATTGAATTGTTTTTGAAGGAAAATAGATATTGTCTGTGCTTGCTTGCAAGTGGTCTCTATTTTACATTGAGAACATGGAAGTTTCCAGATAATAACATTTCTCTCAGGGAATTCAGTCAGGCTGCTTTTTTCACAATTAACAAAAGGTTATGTAACACTAATAATAGTGTATCAACATTTAACCTTTTTTTTATGGAACACATACATATCAACACTTGGCTATGCCATTTTAAATCTGCTAACTGCTCTTTTATAGTTTCTCCCAATCATTATTGATGACTATTGATGTAGCTCTACAAAGACGTTCTTTAATGTGACAACTGATGGGTCCTTTTTCAAAGGCTCTGTACCGTGCAGCAAAGTGAAAGAGAAAAAAGGTTAATGGGAAAATCCTTCAAAGTTCTTCCTCGAGAGATGGTAAAGTGAACGCTTAAATCTTTGAACACTTACTTCCCCTTAAGTATTAAGGCATCTTGTCTGAAAAAGAGGGGTGAAGAATACACAGATCCATTTTTAGATCTACCTTGCTTTATTTCTTCCCAAGGTGTTAACCACGGACCACAATACAGATTGGTGGTCTCAAACCTGTCCAGTTTGTAGTCTTACACGTGCTACAGGATTCATGTCTTGAAATGCCTTTATTTGTGGAATTTCTCTCTATATCTTCAAAGACAATGAGAGCAAAAGCATTTATCACAAACATCCTGGGTGGTTTCATTTAATCGGTGGATTAGGCCTACAGCTCATACTGAAAGCTTATCTTTTTTTTTCCCTGGAGAGATTTATAGGCGGCTAAAGATTCTGTTTTTGATAAGAGTAATTGTATTTAGCTTGTAGGGTACAAGATTATTTATCTCATACCTAGGAAATCATTACCTTAAATCCTGGCAGATAAAGCCAATGACTTTTTGAAAAATGTTTTGTGTTTGCGTGTCCTTAACTGTATCACAACTTAGAATGACAATGTGCAAAAACAATAGCTCCTGTCAATGTTTCAGTACTTGCGTCTTTATTTCCAGTAGTTAGTAGTAGTTAGTAGTTAGGTGTTTCAAGGGATGATAAAGCCCCACTGTATGCTTTCTAATACAGCACAGTATAGATTATACAGAGTAATGTAAAATTTATCATAGTTGTGGTTGTGGTGGCACTGGCTCACACAGATTGTAGTTAATTGCTTTAATTCAGCCAAATGTATCATGGTAACATGTAAATATGTATCTGACAATAAGAAGGTTGTTGAAAGCTTGCACTTGCTGGCAGAATCAGAGTGGTTAATTCCAGTAAAGGCAACACTTAAATATGCAGATCAAGAAGCATTGCTGATTGTCTGCTGTAATAAATTAACCCTATATTATATATATATATATATATATCATATATATATATATGTTTTTTTTTTTTTATTACTTCTTACCAGTTCAGGCATCCCCATATAAACAAAAGCACCCATGTCAGTGACTACAGTAAATGCAACTCAAATGTCTGTCTGACTAACAAGTGGACCTTAAACCCTGCAGATTCAGATGAGACATTTCCACTCGCACTGCTTTGCTTTGATGTACTGGTTGGAAAGCAAGAATATTTCATGCAGTATTATTGCCTGCGGTTATAATGACTCCAAAATATGGTATTGGTTTGTCACATTTAAACAAAGAGATGGTTGTAAAGAGATCTGAACCTCTGATTACAGCTGCAAGGGCAGAAAACAATCAGAATTTGCAATTGCTGCCTGCTTTTTCAGCTACCATTTTTGTGGGTTGTGACCCAATGTTTGCAAAAGCTTTTTATAAAGATGAGATTGGGATTTAACAACTAACAACCAATGCAATGTTGCCCTTTGAGGGTAAACCCAACGCACCTCAGTCTCTTTTTTTTCTGATATTGAGCAAGGCAACAAGTCACGCTTCACTTGCTCTTCACATCCAGTATATCAGTTTAACGTACCTGGCAGAGTTCTCCCATACCCTGCTACAGTTAATCTCTTTTCTATGAAATATACGAACTATGACATGCTGACAACTTCATTCCATTTGTTCAGGTCAGCAGACTACTTGTGGATATCATTATTGATGTAAACCTGCTCTGATTCCATCAGGATAACTGTTCTGCGGCAGTGGTAGGATATGACGAAGGATGACAGTGCTTTCAAACAGTGTCCCAACATATTCAAATCATGCTGGCCAGAGCTGACATTTATATGTATTGCTTAAGTTCAAACCTAAACTTAGTAGGCAACTTTGGTGAACATGTATTTAAAATGATTTATTCGAGTATGTGAGGAGCAAATTCATTGTTTCTGTTGTGGAGATGTATTCAATTTATTGTTTAAGCTGATGCTACAGTATAACATAACACATTTTCTTTATTATACAGATTTCTTTATAAAATGCCTACAACTTTAATTTCCTTTTTATCTTATGTGTGATAATTTGTTCCAAAATTATTCATATTTATGTTCCAAATAAAACATCTATATACTTCGTACGCAGCAATTAACTACTACATAGTTTACTGGTTACTCGGTCTTCTATCTTACTTTGCTGTTTCAGGAACAGGACGTTTAATTCCAAATGACGCTGTAAACCAAATATATCTTGGATCCGACTTCCCGAGTAATAATACACATATCTGCTCACAAAAATGTGTTCTATCTTGTAAAAAGCAACTGAATTCTGAAATTTTCTATTCTTCATTTAATATTACCCGGCAACAGCTCTGCGTCATTCCAATCGTGGTTTGCTGTTTCTTTTTTAGAGTAGAGAAATCTCTCTCTACTCCTGTGACTCTGTCCATTTCTCCTTTTCTATTATCTCTGTCTGCTATCCTTCGGCCCTGTTCTCTTTCACATACATTCACAATCGGATTAGACTGCAGCAGACTATTTGAGCCCTCCTATCAGTCAGAAAGATAATTTCTCCAGTTTCTGCATGTTTTTTTTTTTTTTATATATATATAACAGATCACATCTAGTAATAGTCTATAATTTTTGTATCACTGATACACCTTTCTAAACTGAAAGAAAATGAAACCCTTTACCTAATCACATATATTAACCTTGCTTGTAGTACGCATGTATGCATATAGGCATTTTGTGATTTGGCACTATGTTAGGCATCTTACAATAATTCTGACTTGATGCTATGTACGAAATAAGAGATGATCGGCCATTTCAGTGATTCAATTGCAATTGGTTTCTGCCCAGTTGTTTACGCTATGGATGAAACCGCCTATGTCAGTGCTTAGGAAATGGACACCTGGCAGAATTCCAGCTGACAGTGAAATCCAGACTTGTTAAAAACACATACAATTCGACTGTGCTGGGCTGCAGAGCTGCCTATATGAAGTGCTTAAACAGGGGAATGGCTGCCCGTTTTGTTTCAGTGACAACATTTAGCTGTCTAACTTTTACAATGGGACTGACATTATCATCTCTAATGGCATTGTTGTATAAAATTACCATATAGTTCACATATCCATCTTGGTTTGTTTCTACAGATTAAAATAGATCTTATGGGTGATGCAGGTAAAAGGGCACTGGCTTTTATCTGTAACACCTTTCAGAAAAATTCAGTCTCCTGTGATTTGAAGGAGTGTATGCATTGGCTTAAGATGCCTGGAAGTTAATTTTATTTATAAATGTACATTCTTTAACTTTAAATAAATAACCAGTGCATTATAAATAATAAAGCCTAGCCATTTTTTCAGGATGCTACAATCTGAGAAGCTGTGGCAAGGATGAATGAACAGGTAGATGCATTTTTTCCCCTTCCTACATAAAAGACTTGGCCCCGTTCCAGAGCTCCCCATGCAAGCTAACAGAAAATGGCTCCAAGCTAGAAACTAATGAAGGTCAGGTGCCTTCAGTTTCTATGTTCCATGTCAACATGTCACACGTTTAACCCTTGCAGCATGATGCAATTTTATGTCACCTATCTAGAGTATTTCGTCCCTGTTTTAAATATTTTTAAATAGTGTTTTTTTTTTTTTTTTAGCTGGGATTATGAAGAAACTAATACCAATTAATTTTACCGCTGTTCCACATTGGTAAGTTTCTGCCATGTGGCTTCTGGTTAAAGCTTCCCTTACATGTTCTGTAAGGGTTAAATAACTAACCCAGAGTCATGATTACAGCCATATCATCTGGAATGACCTTAATAATGAGAACCAGAAAACAAAATGTATTAATGGAGGCATAAGAAAATATTAAAAAGAGAGATATCTACTGAGTATCACAGTGAATTAAAAAAAAAAAAAAATCTGTTGTATAATGATTGAATATGTTTTGAAATTACTTAAATCAAGGAAACTACTCGCTGGGCCTCCTACTGTCTTCATGTGGTGGTACTGGTCTGCTCGCTATATGTTAGGGAGGGGGTCAAATAAAGTAAAGAATGAACTCAAGGAACAAAAGTAATTTTGCAGTTTTCACATTAGCATTTCAAGATGTGAGTCAATTATATAACACTAACCTTTAATTAGAGGAGAAATCATTCAGCTTTTAAAGAAAAATCAATTCTGATTAAATTACCTACAACTAGCAGTAGCAATAAACTAACTACTTTGGGGAGCCTGAAACATGTAGCATTGGATGTATCAGCTCATATTACAATTCAGCCTTAATTAGGCAATCAAACTGAATTCCTACATTGAAAATACTCCCTGGAGGTACTCTGTGCTTGGAAAGGGATCACTACTAGGCTACAATTATATTACTGTTTATTACTGTTGTTATTACTACTGTTATTCATGAGACCATAACACTGTATGTTGAACACAGCAGCCCAGATGGATTTCAAGCAAATAGTTTGAACTGCATCACAAGCAGGTGTAATAGTCGAAAAATAGATGCCCTTCTTATAGGGTGTGTCAGAAAATGATAAACACAAAAGGACTGGAAACATGGCATGGCACATTATATATTTATTTATTTATTTTCACAGTGGTAATTCCAATTACCTGTTCTGCCATTCTTCAACTGGATATGAATCGTTCACTTAATCCAATAAGATAGTGAAAAAAAAGTTTAATCATAGAGCATGGTTTTAGGGTGGTGTCATTAAGGCCACCAGCTGTTTAAGTCATTAAGGTAGATTCCCTCACGTTTGATCAGTGGCACTGTGGCAGAGCAAAGCTCTGCCCTTTTTTAAATTGGCAGGGATGGGGTTAACTTCCCCTACCTGCCTGGGTTTATTATGTTCAGGTGGCTGGGGTTGATTAGTTGATTAGGTTAATTAATGATCAATCAGAGCCCAGCCACCTGACATAAAAGGAGTCCTCTGCTTCTCATTTGGGGAGAGGGAGCTGAGGCCTCCTTTTACGTCAGGTGGCTGGGCGCTGATTGATCATTAATTAACCTAATCAACTAATTAACCCCAGCCACCTGAACATAATAAACCCAGGCAGGTAGGGGAAGTTAACCCCATCCCTGCCAATTTAAAAAGGGCAGAGCTTTGCTCTGCCACAGGCACCCTTTTATACAGGAAACCTTTCATAAGTTTGTAAACTCACGCAGATTGAACATGCTGTACAGATTCATATACTAGTTTATGTAACTGGAGAAATAGTATTTAGAGCCTAGCAATATAGGCTAGATAGGTATCTTAAAATCACCTGAATGAATTAATCATCCTCCCTTTAAACCTATAAAGGTTACAACTATTTTTGAGAAGCTTAAAATAAAGAAGTAATTTTCACACCATGTCATCATCCAATAAACACTGGTTTCACAGCTGGAGAAAACAAGTTGTCTTGTTCAATTTACATAGCTGCTTTCAGCTGTGCATTTTTGGGAAAGGAAATAAATATAGTCCTGTTTTTATCCACTATTTTAAAGGCATGACAATGTGATCAAATCATGCAATGTAATCCACCAGCTCACCCACTCGACTGTAAGGTACCAATGCTTGTTGAGAATAAGAGTATGTGACTCCTTATTTTTACGTCACTAGAGCTGAGTTAGCTCTATGCATACATAGAAAGATGTATGCATAGTCTTCATCTAGGCACACCACTCAAACCTGTGTACTGCATTTATATCTCTACTAACCATGACACATAAATGATGTTCCACTGAAGTTGTGTTTAAAAGAAAAATCGAAATGACCCACTATAGCAACAGTATGCTGTCAATCATGCATTAGCCATTTGTTCCATATGCATGCGTCAGCAAGCAATAGAAGACCATTGACTTGGAGTGGGGTGACACACTTTCCATGAACGTCCCTTGGGGTGAAGATTAAATTGGTACCTACGCCAGTTAATTCCTTTATTATTATAGAGTTCCTACAGTATATCTTGGAAGTGGGTGAGCTTCAGGTTAATGCATGGTGTATGAAATGTTGATCCCCTTAATTTCTTAATCCTGGGGAAGCTAGACTCAGTAAGTATACATATTGAAAATAAGTAATCTCACTAAACCTATTAAGTCTCACATGGTTCTGTCACATTATGGCAGTTAGTTGACTTTAATTGAAGACATACTGTTTCTTCCCTGCTCAATATTGATTGCATTAATTGTGACTCAGAAAAATCATAAAACCCATAGTCTCTTCAAACTCACAGACTGTAATCACTGAAGAATAGTCAATAACACAAATTACCCCTTAGTATAACCCTTAGTAGAGAGATATGGCTTTACTTATGACTGTAGAGTTTCTTCTTTGCTTGCTTGTGGTTCTGATGATTTTAATTTTAACAGGGTAACACATGTCCTTTTTATAACATCCCACAAGACTACAGCAGGTGCTGGTATTGTTAAGAACAAGGGCATCAATCATTACCAGTGAACAGTCCTCGGCACTTGATCTAAATGTTACCCTAATTTTCTTATCAAAAGAAATTATTCTCCAGTCAATATTATATTTTTTGTAAGAACACCCCCCCCCCCCCCCCCCAAAAAATAAATAAATAAATAAATAAATAAATAAATAAACCCCCACAGCAACAGAGAGGGTGTATTCCTCTGAAATAACAGCTTCTTACAGCTTCAAAAAGCAGTCATCAAAACCTGTTTGAAGGCTACTCTCGGACGGCAGAAGGCATAATTGAAGAGGACTTGATTTGAAGGCTGTCAGACACTATCATTACAGGTCGCTGTGCTATGATGTCAAAAGCCGTTGATAAGATGGAAAAGTTTAAAAAGATGTCACAGTGTTCTTGTCAAAGTGTAATAGAATGAGTGGAACAGAAGGTGTTATTCAGGTAAAGGCTATTTTCACCCTGCCATATAAATTGAACACACACTGAGCTCAGTTTCGATGGTAATTATACCAGCACATGTTGGGAAAACGTAATGGTTTTGCAGCAGTGTTATAAATGTAAAAATTATGTTCTTAAATATACAACAAAACATCATGTCCAATGCTGGGTTACCATTTCCAGTGGTTTAAAAGCATATACTGTACTGTCCAGTTTACTCTGCATTGTTTTCCCTACTGGTTTAATTAAGGCCATTGAGTTTACATTACCTGTTGGATAGTGTTCATTTATTTGCCAGTTGTCCACCTGAAGTGTTGCATTGCCACCATTTCTTGTAAAACGTACTACGTGATACTTCCCATCATTCACAGGGGTGCTTGTTTCCTGGATGCTGATATCTACAGTTCCGATGTTAAATGTGACTCCAATCTTGCCTTGCTCCTGTGAAAACAGAATGTATCAGTTTGATTAGTCCTGTACATTCATTCAACGTGTGATAAAACAAAATACAGTCTCGCATTTGGAGTTACTCAACAGGTTACTAAGAACTTTACATTTACAGTAATACATCATAACTACCAATGGTTCCTGCTGTTACACGTTTACTGTGTAATTATAGGGAACTGGCCTTGTTGCTTTACTAGGTGACTTAAACATCGCTTAGCTTTACATTCTGGTACAACCAATTATGAATTCATGTTCATAAAAACTTAATTCATGTTTATAAAAAAAAGGTTTAAGGCAAGTGAGTATCTTAGTATGCATGGTGAGTTCCAAACATAATTATGTGAAAGGTCATATTTTAATTGAGATAAAAATTATGTGGATGACTATGTCCACAGTTTAATAACTCAATTTTTTTAATTCTATGCCTCTTTGCGTTTAAAAATACCACACTTTGCATTTAGATCAGGATTCTAAAACTAAACAGGCCAAATACATGGGCAACCTTAGGACATTTCAGGTTTTATTGTTTAAAAAAGAAGATACATAACGTAACAGCTTACTGTTTCCACAGACAGGTATCCAGAAGTTAGATACTTATTCCTAGGCGACTGGAGATTTAGGCATAATTATAATCTGTATGTCCTGTCAAAACCCAGCTACCATTAGCAGTTATGTTAACCAAGACATAGCAATAAGAGCCCTAAAGACATTTAACATTTATTTTAATTACAAACAAACAAAACTTGAATGTTTTCTATTGTATTTATTTGAAAACTGCTAGGTACAGTTGTGGTCAACGTGAGCCTACTCGAACTGAACAGAAATACCCACCCCTACTACGGACACTATGTAATCCTGGTGGAAATTACTGATACAGCGATTGCATTAAAAGTCAATAGCACTCCACAGAGAGCTTTACATTCTACTTGGCTGAGCATTATGTCACGTCCTGTTCAATAATATTGCTTTTGGCTGTCCAGGTGTCTTCATTTTGCAAGTAGCTATCCACTCACTCATGAGTTTCTTTCCATAATCAAGCCATTGCTACCGTCGGATTTTTCAACACCCGACAGCTGCTTACAAAGCCTTGTAAAATGACCTGTACATGTATATAAGCCCTGCTCGTAAATAATCCATCTCCTTTGCAGGCCCTGATTGTATGGTATACAGCAAGGTAACAAACTGAGAATGTTTATTGAGTTATTTATTGCCCACTGATAGACAGCTTCATTGGAATCACCAGTACTGTATAAAGTAGCAATCCATAAATGTGAATTTGATAGTTATCAGTTACTCAACAAAGTAGCCCACGGAGATGGTCACTTACTACAAGGGGGTACGGTTGGTGGCTTTATTTCTGTTATTTTTTTATGCAAAGGTCAAAGCTGTTCAGTTTTACAGGTTACTGCAGTGTGCTTTCATTTTCTTTAAATATTTTCACTCGGTCACACAACAGTATTCTTTAACTATGTCATATGATTTTAGGAATTGCTGTATTAGCAAGCTGGTGTGAATGCCTTGAATATGAATGCCTTGAATATTAAAATTAGTATGTTTACGTATTGGCCACACGTATTCATATTTTTCATGCATCCAATTTTTCGACTGTATTAGGCTTAAATAATCTATTACATTTAAAGCCTCTGATAAACTTGTCCACTTAATGAAAAAAATTCATCACCCATCACTTTCCTCTTTTACTGTGAAGAATCTGTCTCATTGATCTAAATAATGCAGTGAAAGTGGTCCAAATCAATGCTATTAAATAAAACAGTGAGAGATAAGGAAGATTAATGGCAAGTGTACGTTTCACTCCGATTGATATGTGGGCATGAGTGAGTGGGGAGGGTTGGCTTAAACACTAAAACATTATTTAATTTTAAACAAATGCAAAAAAAAAAAAAAAAAAAAATGCTGGTAGCATTATTTTCTGCCTTTTTTTCATCTTCAACAAAAACAACTTTTCAGGCATTATTACAGCCATAATATTTCCTGTACACACAAATCGGTCAGTCATGATGCAGATCGTTTGAACTCTGCAGCTGTAATAACCACTGGTGACTGCATACCAAGAGAACTTTATATACTTTAACTTTCTAAAACTCAGTCTGAATTCAACTGCTGGTGCATGTTTGCAAATGAAGGCTTTCTACCAAGGCAACTCACTTGGTTAAGCAACACAAATGACTGGCCCTAACATTTATAACAATATACTTCTTAAATAAATTACAGCATACCTGACCAGTCAATTGGCAAAAGGAAATATCCTCATCAGTGAAGAGTATTGGTGAAAATAAATAAACAAAAAACTGCCAATGTAACGTTGCACCAGTCCATGCTGTGACATTAAAAATACAACAACGTGAAACTGCTTAAGGACAAGTAAGTGCTACACAAGTATGCAGGAGAGAAGAGAGAGTTGTAAGGAAAGGAAAACAAACTAAACATATTCAAAGACACGACAAAGAGGGTAATTGCACCCAACTTGTTTAAAGTTAAAAGGTAGCACTGTGCTTTGCTATAATACAGTACTATAATTTATTTCTGTTTCTGTTCTAATTTTTAATTTTTTTTTTTAATAACTAGGATAGTGGAAACATTAGTTCACTATTCTGTCCAGTAGAATTTGCTAACATGCTGATCTGAATACAGTGTTAATATTTGCAGTCGAACAGTGACTTTTCTATTTGTGCTGCTGTTGACATGATAAACTTATCAGTGGCTCCCAGTAATGCAATAGCAACACATGATAAATTGTGGTAACAGGGATATTTATCAACATCAATCACATTTATCACCATCAATCGCTTTTAACAGAATCTGGGCCAATGCCTCAAGTTCATTTTAAAAGGCACTTTCTGCAAAACAAGGATATGCAATTCCATTGCATACTGCACACACACATACACACGTATTTTCCTTTATAGTGGTAACATTTCCTATGCACTGCTCCTGTAAGTACAAGAGTAATGGAACATTTACTCATGGTAGAGTTCTCTGTGTATAATTAAACTTATAATAATGTATGTACTGTACATAATACATGTACAGTACATACACAGTTTCCACTTGATTGCATTATACCAATGCTCAAATTGCCAAGCAGTGCCCTTTAATAACTGTTTTTAACAATTTGTGATGTCTCAATAAAGAACACGGTTTCTTTGTCGTCATGCAATGTAAACAGCTGTGATTTCCAGGGAAACCCTGAAGAGTTTTTAAACACAATTCTATAAAAGATATACTGGCTAGGAATCGTCTTTTGTGTAAAATGTTTGATGTGTACATGAGATGTTTGCTTTAAGGAGAGAGATGTGTTTGTCCAAGAAAACCTTTTCAGCCAACCAGCTCCAGATGATTCTGCCTTGCCACTCTATACAATGATTGACATTTCCAATTGGATTGTATTAACAAGTCACCAACATGCCAATCAGAGTGGTTTTGGAAAACATTTCAAGTCTGAAATTTTGAAACAAGAAAATTTCTATTCATTGCAAATGTTTGGCTTTATAAGGCAGGTAATGTGTTTTTTGTGCAAAGATTTATTTCAATACATCTATAAAGATCTATAGATTCTGTCCAATACTGTACACTACTGCTATCAATGGATTTTAAACTTTATAAGTAAGATTTACTGTTTTAAAAATGGTCATACTGTATTTTATTTATTTACTATATGAAATGTATCATACATTTACAGTTTAATTCAAATTTGCTTCAATTTCACACAATGAATTATGTATGTTTTTATTAGGCATTGTGCAGAATAGAAAAGGAAATAGTTTTAAGATTATTATTTTTTTAAAGCCTAAAGCAACAAGCCTCTGAAAAAGGTTACAGTAGTTTGTTGGAAATTGATTCTTAAACCTCTAGGGAGTTTTTTGAAGGTTGCATCTTGAATGAATTACTAAACTTGTTTTAGACAAACATTGGTTACCTAAATGTATTAATGTAAAAAGCTATTTTTGGATCTTCTTTTTATCAATGCTGATACTAAGGGTTGAATTGCAACAGATCGGGCCTAAACAAAAAGTGATGAATATCATTATATAATATCATTTTAGTTTTTATGAAATTCCTTATACTTTCTTTATCTGAGTGTGGTCCAAGTTAAATTTTGATATGCTTTCTTGATCTTTTATCCAGTCCTGATGGCACTTGACAAATACTCCTTGACATTGGAGATCTACTTATACCCCCAACATAGTCAGTGGGTGTTAAAAATCACTGAATTGCAAAAGAAAATAAAATACAGATTAGAATAAACCTTGGTTAAATCTGGGGTGGTACAAAGTGCCTTCTATCAGCTGGATTCTTTACAACAATTTATTACAAGGTGCTATTTCTATTTAATGTCATCAATACCATCTGACACCAAATGTGATTGTGATTCACTCAATCAAAAGAGATAAACTAGTACAAAACACCCTTTCTCCTTGTTATCCTTCAATCCATCAGTATACAGAATACATTATAATTAAGGTTGACTGATGGTTAGCCCCCCCCATACACGATCTATATGGCATTATGTCTTCCACTTTTTCACCCTCCAGCCACACTATCTAATCACTTTTAAGATGGTGGAAGCTTTCTTCACAAACAAATAAAAATGCGTTTTTCCAACATCACACTTTCTTCTCTAGCTTGGGTCCGGAATGAAGTTGGCGACGGTTGCTATATGATGAAATTGAGTGTCTCAAGGCATTGGCGGCATTCATTCATTTTTGATTGATAGTTCACTGTTGTCCAGTGATTATATCGACAACACAAAATTACATTGCGCTGTATTATTTCTATAATAATATAATATTATTGATATCGTCCAAATGAAAAAGTTGGATATGTTTGCCACAGCAGGTGGAAAACGGAAGAAAATAAACACAGCGAGACAACTAGGAGGGATTAACTTGCAGAGGAAACTAGTAATATTTCTTATGCCCAGGTACAATCATTTATACATGCTCTAAAGAAAAGGTACCATAGATTTGTAAATGAGGCTCATGTGTAGGGCTGTGCTGTGCGTTTTCAGGTTTCAGTTTGACCCTATTTTGATTTTAGATTCAGTCATTTCTTTAAATTCTGGATTTCTTTAAAATATATATATATATAATTCAGAGCCCATCGTTTGCTTGATCAGTGTACATTAAATTACCAATAGTATTCGATATTGCAGTTCTTGCAGAATATAATTTAAAACACCAAAAAAAGTGTGGTGCCACATTGCACTAGTTTTAGATTGGTACCGGAATGCATAGCTGCTTTATAAACTTTTTTTGCAGTTGATCAGCAGAAAATGTATGCAAATGTTGGTATTAGTTCAGGAAATGAAAGGTTGTCGTGCATGGAAAAGGTCAGAACATACCTGTGTACAGCTACAAGGGTGAGTGATCTTTTGGTTATTGCAAGCTAACCCGACAAAGAAAAAACATAAGATTTACAAGCTGGTGTTGACAAATATGCCAAAGTTGGCATGAGACGAAACCCCCTTTTATTTAAGTTTATTCCTGATTATCCGTGTAAACATGTTATTTAAAACTGCCACATATTTCTACTTTCGACATTCACAGGATCGTGGTGCTTATTTAGCAGTTCATGTTCACTGGTTTATATTTGATACAAAGTGTAATTTTTTGTGGAAAGCAGGTGAAATGTATCAAACTTAACTCATTTTGTATAACTTATTTTAAGAGTAAGAACGATGTTGACAAAGCACAGCATGCTCTCTTTGTAAACTGGTCCAATTACTGCCTGTTTTTTTTCATTCATGATGCTATTTGGGACTGTGACAGAGATCGAATGATTCTTAGTGTTAGATCTCCCTTCCGACCTGTTAGGGCGCTGTGTTCCCTCGACTGGATGGCCCGACAATTCATTCCCAGGGTTAGATGGAAGTCGGCCATCTAGAAAGGGTGCGGGGCTACGGTACACTAAATCACTGACCTGGAAGGGAAATGATGTGGCAGCCGTGGATTGGAGGAGCAGTTGCAATTGTTAGCCAAGGGGTCATGGTTTACGGTATATAAAGGGACGCAGTTAAGTGATCTGTTCCTTGGTATGGTTATATGGTGATCCTGAAAGAAGAATGCGAATTTATCATGAGTGTTTTGTTTGTTTATTGTCGTGTCTAAAAATACTGTTTGTTATTATTTAGACAGCAGAAACACGATCCAGGAGCTGTCGTTTAAGGCCAGCATGAACCTGGACAACACTTCACTTTGTTAACATTAAAGAACTGTATTTTCACTATGAGCACTAGAGCACGCACTGTGGACAGGTTTTGTGTTTGTGTATGTGTTAAGTGTTGGGTGAAATAAACCAGGACTTTCATTATTTCAGGGCTAACCCACGGATTACACATAAGCAATACATGTCACTATTGATTTTCATTAACATTTTTATAGTTTACTGTTTTTCTCCATCAGGCACCTGGATATCGTTGTCTGTCTGATTATTGATCACCTGCACCTGCACACTGCTAACCACTTTGCCACAGGGACACATAATGTTCAATTTTGCCACAGTGTTTCTGAAATGATGCCCCTGTGAACGTAAATAGAATTTATACTAATTCTATGCATCTCACAAATGAAAGCAAATTATGTATAACAGATGCAGATTAAATGTTCAATTGGTCTAAGTGTGGTTTCCTTATACTAAAGATTTGTATATAAACAATACCTAATATACAGTATGTATGATTTGTATGCCCATTATTAGAATAACTGGAGAAGCATAATGTTTACACTTTGACAGCATACTCAAACAGAATCACTTCAGTCAATCTGTGTCTCCACTCATTCTCCATCTTTATGGTCTCATAACTTAAAATTCCTTTTAAGATTACTCCCAGAGCAGCCTGCAGCTTCTATTAGCTCGTCTCAAGACAACACACCAAGTCTCTGCCTCCCGGGCCAAATATTAGACAGCATCTTGATTCCATGGTTGTGAACTTCACCAGGCTGATAGGGTGACCGTGGGGTATGTATTAATGATTTACATGTTAAGGCACCTTTCTACATCTGGAGTGGCTTCAAGTGCTGTGCAACGCTTCCATTTCTCTAGCGGTAAATGCTAGTCATCAGGGTACCATACTCTCCCATTAATGAAAGTCATTTAGACAATACAGACAGCTTAATCTGGAGTAATAGCATGATGAATGCATTCCTCCATATTATTTAAGGTCTCTGCACAGGATGCACTCTGTCATTAGTTTTAGAAGGTACAGTTTAATTTATTAACTGGAATAACCAATCCTGCTGGTACACCTGGGTGCCCCACTTTCAACTCCAACATGCGCTCTTTCCACATATATGTCAATATAATAACAATGTCAAAAAGCTTTTCAAGCTTTCACAGTTTTCAATTTAACAAGAGGGAATAAAAAGGCATGTGCAATACAAAATTAATGTGATCATTATCGCTAATCTTAATCCCAATTTAATATCAGTTTACTTAATAATCTTATAATATTTGTGTCCCAATGGTTTACACGGACATAGCTCTAATTAAGTTCTGCTTTTCTTTTATTGCATTTCCCCAGTGAACACTCTCACAAAATGTATTTACTGATTAAAGTTATACTTATTACAGATCTAATGCTCTCTGCATTAACCATTCATGTGTTTTTACCTTAATATTCCACTCAACCTTAATGCTCGAACCTTCAAATACAGTACCATTTCAAGATATAATAAATATACCTTATAGAATTAAATTTGGTTCAAAAGGAGTGTTTTAATGAACCCCAAATAAACAAATGGCTAGGTTGGCCACAAAGCCAAGGAAAATATATAAGATCACAATGAAGGCATATGCTGTGTTTTGAAAGCCCTATTACCAACTAGCTAGAATGAATAATGCACAGTGGTAGTTTGTACTGATAACAACAATGAATGGTTAATTTAAATGTAACTATACATTAAAAACCAAACATAATAATGCTAAATCTGGGTAAAATGGATTGGTGGTACACAGAAACCAAGACAGAAGGAAACACACAAGCTAGCAATCCATCATGTGTAACTGTAAGAAATTCCCAAAATGATTACTGCATTTTAAATGCTTTCTTGCAAACTACAAGCCATCATTATTAGAACTGTTGTTCTATAGCACCACTGGTCATGTTTGTAATAAATCTGCTACACATAAAACAAGAAATACTGTGCAATACAGCCTTCTAACCCACAACATTTGAAAAGAATATGGTAACCATGAATCCAAAAGTGTAAAAGGTGATTTGTCCTTCTCTAGCGAGATAGTGGCTCACCACCAGTGCAAAACCATACAGTGTGTTCTTTACAGTATATCTATTCAGATGTACAGTTGTCCAGTCCTCTCCCTTAATATATTGTTGTGTAAGTTTAAAAGAAAATATTAGAATATAGAGAAAAAAAAATAGAAATGGAAAACCATCATGCAGTTTGGCCAGGTGCATGCAGAAATGATCTTCACGGTAATCAGATTCTCTGCTCTGCTACTGATTTACTGCTTGTAACTCCCAGCCAGTCACTTCATCGCCTCGTGCCTCAGTCAAACCATCTGTAAAACCGGGCACTGGCAAGATGATGCAATAAACAGAACTTGGCATTAACATGTGGTTACTCCTGTGTAAATAAACCCCAGAGTAAAGTCCTGTCATTAGAGAGAGAAAAAGAATAAAAAAATCTTGCTCAGTTGAACACTGTAAAACTGGCTGGCATATGGTACCAGTTAGGACCAAATCACCAATGTAAACAGGCTTCATTTTATATAATCTGTTAAAAACACTGAATAAATTAATACAGTGACACTTTGTTTATTATTAGATAATTATTGTACATCATGGGGTTGATAAAATGCTCAGCTGTGTCATTTAGTACGTAAACCTATAAGTGTACTAAGAAATGGGTAAGCTGCATTTTAACACTGAGTCCAAGAATACAGACTGAAGGCTATGGCATCAGCTTGATCACTATCGGTCAATGTCAACTGGGATTGCTGCACTTTGATCTTCTCAATGATTGTGCTAGATTTAACTTATTCATTATTTATCCTCCGATTTTCCCATGCACTCTACTGTATATAACTCACCTTGGCTCTAATGGCAGATGATCCAATACGATTTTTTTTTTTTTAATTCCTGTCAACAGTTAGATATTATTTTACACCTCTACTGGCTTGAACTCTCTGGTATCTTTAATTATTTAAATTAATTATGTATTTTATTCATGTGTAGATACACATAATGCATTATGCTAAATGATAGAGATGGTGCACAGTACATATATATTTTGTTAATAAAGTGTTCTTACTCATTCACCTGTTAAACCATGGAAATCTTGGAAACGAAAGGAATACTGTATATAAAACTACAGCATGAAAAAATATAAAATTATTAGAATAATAAAGGTAGCTCACAGATAGATTATCATGCTGGGAATAAGGCCTTGCCACCTAAAGGCATTCTACTATACAAAAATGAAAGAACACCTGGAGGACTTTGAGAAGAAAAAACTCCAGATAATTAGAATAATCGATTACAGTGTTAAGACCTATAGTACATCATTGCAGATGGGAGCAAGTGTAGTGGAGGAGCTGCAGTTATGACAGCACATCTTTAATATTACAAACCTGGTAACCAAGGTAACAAAGTACCCTGGAGGAAGCGGGCTAAAATGGTTTTGCGGGAGATTAAGCATAGGTCCCAACAAACATAGAATTTCTGTGTTGTTAAAAATGAAAAATTGAATAATGTATTTAAATTTCACACCAACAGAATCTGTGTGACTTCTGTCTGTCGGAAGCTGGGAAATCATTCAAAATCATTTTGTTGATGTAACAATATTGTCTAAAAGCACATTGTGTATTAAGCTTGCAATTTTATTAAAGAAATTCAAATGTTGACCCAAGGGACTTTTTCGACCTGAAAAAAGAAACAAGGACCAGGTGTCACAAGTGGAGATTAGGTAAAGGAAAGGGACATTCAGAGCAGAAAATATGAAGCACTTTTTTACACAGAGAATTGTGGGAGTCTGGAACCAACTCCCCAGTAATGTTGTTGAAGTTGACACCCTGGGATCCTTCAAGAAGCTGCTTCATGAGATTTTGGGATTACAAACAACCAAACGAGCAAGATGTGCCAAAAATGTCCTCCTCTCGTTTGTAAACTTTCTTATGCTCTTAAATAGAAAATAGTGCACAACATTACATTAGCTAATGAAATCAAAGCAGTTTGTTTTGGTACTTAAATACAATCTGGTCCACATATTTCATATAAGGTTCAGGTGATTACAAAGTAAAGCAATTCAGAGCAAAGAATTCAACATAATTTACTTCTGACCACGACATTGTTTCACCTGAGCTTTTGAAAGTTAAACCATTGGGGGAAGAAAATGGTCAGTAGTTATAAGACTTCTCAATATACGCATCTTTGCTTATTAACTACATATATGCACACACAATCTCTCTTGCTTGACTGTTTACTAGCTTTCTTATTCCCACTTATTCCCAATTTTGTTGACAGCATACAGCTCTGGAAAAAATTAAGAGACCCCTGATATTTTTCTTCAATCAGCATCTCTACATGTATGGCAGCCATTCCATTCCAGTGTCTGTTGAATTCCAACATAGTCACACCTCATTCTACTGAATGAGATACTGATTAGGGGATCACCTGAACCAAATCTTATTTAACGAGGAAAAGTATAAAAACCACTCCTGTGGTCATCACTATCCTCTTGTCATTTTCTGCAAATAAATGCTCTAAATGACAATATTTTTATTTGGAATTTGGGAGAAATGTTGCCAGTAGTTTATAGAATAAAACAAAAATGTTCATTTTACCCAAACACCTACCTATAAATAGTAAAACCAGAGAAACTGATAATTTTGCAGTGGTCTTTTAATTTTTTCCAGAGCTGTATATAGTGTAGACTAGTTAAAAAGTGCAATGCAACTTTATTACAAGCCCCCAGCATAATAATAAAAGAACAAGCACTATCAGCCAATGTCCTAAACTAATCAATAACTATTTTCTTAACTCGATCCAACCAGTAATCTACTGAAGTTTCTGCTGATTAAAACCTCTTTATAATAAAATGTTTATTCTAGAAATAACTATATTCTTTTGAATGTCTGATAGAAAAAAGAACCTAAAAACCAGATGATTATGCAGTTTCTGCCACTGATTAAAAAAACACAACATTCTAACTCTTCAGACCACATCACAGTTGGGGGTTGATAAATATTCAAGAATTGACAGCCATGTCAGTTTTTTTTCTTCTTTTTCATAGGAAAATAAAAGGCAGCACAAACAAAAGTATTTCAAATACTTATCAGACTTTTTGCAAACACCATTTTAGAACTTGTCTTATACATTATGAATACCAAGCAGCTTTAGGCAGTTGGCTAGTTCCAATACAGTAATGTGCCAACGAAATAGGTCTACATTATTTATTGTAAAAATGCAGAGCTTAGTGTATTGGTAAAACTAGCAAAGCACTAGCCATCCGATTTGCACAACGTTGATATGACTGCAAGCACCTGAGTGAAGACCCACCACAATCTCACCTTACTTTAATCAACACAACAGCAATTTCAAACAGCACACCTGTATAGAAGTCTTTTATGCTACCAAAACGCTTTTGTTTACCGTCTGAACTGATTCAAACCTTAATTTTCCATGTATTACTTTTTGTTTTTCCCCACCTCACATGATCTGCTGTAAGTAGCACCACTCATACTTATTTCAGTTTAATGTAAAATATGTGCAAAATCAGCATACTCACATTCTTAGTAATTGACCATTAAGTAATTCCTTCACACTTTATGAATTTTTTATTTTTTTTAATGGCCAGGACTTTGTGATACCTCTCTGTGGATACCTGAAATCAGCCGGAATAGAAGTCACCATACTGCAGCAGAATGGCTCTAGAAGCTTGCATCCTTTCCTCAAGAAGGTAGTTCACATGCATTTTCAAGAAAGAAAGGATATTAGCTCAGATAAGAGCAGTTGCTTTACTATATTTTTTATAGACATGACTATGAAGAAAGCCTACTGCAGCATATCCCTTGTAAGTCTGGATGATTGCCAGGATGCTATTTAAACATACGGCACAATCCCTGATTTCATCTCAGAAAATACCATCATGCAAAGTTGAAACCTTGTTCATTTGGTTTAGATTTTACCAGAAAGTGTACTTTCACCTTAAGCACCATTATTTTTTAAACAGTCAAGCTAGGGTTAAGGTTTGTAGTATTTGGGAAAAACAGTAAATCATCCACACATTCCGGTTGAGGACCAACCACTAAGATCTGTGATATTTCCACATCTCACAGGTTTAATCTTGCAGTAGGTGATGTTTTCCTCTTAAGAGATAAAATATTCTGCCACTTCCTTTATCTGCTCTTCTTCTAGTTCTGAATCTATCTGAGTCACATCTTTGAAAACAGACCTACTGCAAAAAAACCCACACGATTATAGGATGAGGGAAACACAGGCAACACATGTTGGAAGTCTGAGATGGCTGGTGGGCTTACTGTATTTATCATTTGAAATGTATTTTTTAAAATAACAGCCTATTGCCCTAGAAGACCTTGAACATATTTCAATCACTGATGAGCATTTCGATGAAACAATTATCTGTACTCATGTTTGTTGAAGGCAATTCATTATCTTACATAGCTATGCATTAAGAACGGGTATTAAAATAGAAAGTTTAAAACTTTTTTCATACTCAAGGGTTTTAATAAGCAGAGGCTGGTGCAGGAAATATATATATATATATATATATATATATATATATATATATATATATATATATATAATATATATATATATATATAAGCACTTTTTCTTCCCACTACAGTATATTAAACTTTGTCCTCCGCTTAGAATTTGGATCCCTCTAAATCAATTTCTATTTATGCATTACTAAAAGTACCAATATCATGCAGATTATTTCAGAAATAGATCGAGTAATGTGGAACAGCAACAGAATGTTAGAGTTACACTTTACCTACTTAATTGTTCTTTTTTTAACTAGAACTCTGGAAACAAAGATGAGCTTAGGATAAAACACAAATCAACACTACTTATATTCATTTATCAAGTTTGAAAAACACAGGACTATTGCTTTCCAGAACATTTATTTTTTATTTTTAAAGGAAATAAAATATATATTGTCCCTGTTTTTTAAGAGCTTTATTGGAATTACTTACTTGTATATGCATTTCTTGAAGCTTTATACCATAGTGGTACAACATAACCATTTTTTGCCAATAAACTCAAGAAACAATTGTGTTGGGCTGGAATAGATTTCCTGTATAAAGCAGAACAATATTCTTAGAATGCTCACTTAATATTGGCTTAGAATGTAGAAAATAGTTGGGCAAAGGTAATGTTCAGCTCAGTTAATTCTGGGTGACAGATACCAATTACAGGCTGGCTTTAATAGCCCTGCACAATGGACTATGAATCATCCTTAAAGACACTGTAATTTGTATTTAGAGATGACTTGTGTACAGTGTGCAGTATGTAGCAGGCTGGTGTGGTACTGTATACTTAGTAAAGTCTAACATGTTGACAAGGCAGAATAATCTTTTTAATTTGCTTCTCAAAGTTCATACACACTGCAAACTGAGACAAGTTTGCAAATAAGAACTGAAATGTAATCTTTTATAAACTAAACACATACCATTCGGGGGTGGGGCGAGGGGAGAGTACAACAATGTGAAAGCATGTCTTTGACATAGATGTCAGTTATATAATAAGAAAAGTATGCCACATTGTGTACAATCTTTGGGGTTTGCATATTGGAATAAGACAGTCAACGCATGTTTAAAGTTACCAGGCTCTTGATATCTTCGATTACAAAACAGGGCCAGGAATAAAGCTTGCACTATGTAAACAGTATCATGCAAATCATGTTTTAATTGTTTAAATTTAAGTTTCTGACCTTTCAAATTTTTCCCCTGGTAATTTACTGTGGAAATCAATTTCATTTAAAGGACACATCCTCCGTGTTTATATGATCACTTAAAGGTATGGAATATACTGTATTGTAAATGACAATATGGTAATATTACATAGTAATGTTGAAAAGTATTTCTTATAATATAAAACTCATCTTTCTTGAATAAACAGGACATATATGAATACTAAGAATAAAGATCCTTACCCAACGAGAAAGTCTGCTTTCTATAAAAGTACTATAGGTTTGCTTTTGATTAGTTTCCTTTGCAGCTCTCCTGACAACTGGTCTAGATTGATGCAAAATCAAAATTGTGCTGCAATTGCCTCAATGCAAATGACAGTTTGATTGTATAATGGGGAGAACAAAAAAAAAACGGTCTTATAATAACATTTAAACCTTGAACTTGAGTTGCACCATTTAGTCCTTTACCACTAATAAATGGATTTTGAAATTACCAGGTTGCAATCCATAACTTGACTGCTGACAGCCTATAAATGTAACAATACAGGCATCAGTGATACCTTACAGTAGGATGCTCTTTGAGAATAAGTAGTTGTAGAATGTTATAACTAAAAGAGTCGTGGCAAAAGATGCATTTTTCAGCAGTGAAGATGGTGCCAAGAGTCAATATACCTGTATTTAAAATGCAGTAAATAGATCTAGAAGCAATTAATTATGTTCTGTAAATTAGCCAGAAAGCAGAACCTGTAAAATATGTACCTATGTGGTATTGCACTGTGCACCCTGCTGCTCTTACAAGCTAGGCTAAAACTTTTGGCCACTGTAGGTCACAGAGGCATTGGCTGGAACCTTGTAGTAGATTAATGTCTTTTAATTACAGCACACTTTAACTGCCTTCTCTGTGTGTTTTTTTTTTTTTTTTTTAATTAAGATTAATTCTAATTTAAAACATTTTTTTTTCTGTCAACATGACTAAAGGGCAGCTCAGTGTCTTGGAATAAAATTAAATGCTTTTATAAACAGCGGTAAAAAGTTGAAGTAAACATGCATATAAAAAACTGGCATACTGAATGATTTCTTAAGTGTTGACTGACGTAAGCAACCCTAGTAACATCACATCTGGATCTAAAGGATCTAAACTGTTTCTTTTTAGCCAGTTAGAACTGGTATCCTTTTTTTTGCTGCGCACTTCTGTGTTTCTAAACAAGTTTCAGAATGCATCTGGTAACTGTCAGATATGCTGCATGAATGGTTTTGTCTTCCGCAGACGTGAGAGTCAAATATATAGAGACTAAAACCTGTCAAGAAAGATTAAATAATTTGTAGGTTTCCTTTGTTTGTGCCTCCTCCTTACAACAGCTGCTTACTCAGTGGAGCGGTAAAGACTAAAGGTTGCTTACAGAAAACCTAGCGGTTTCTTTTAGGAGCTGCAACCTCCAGTGACATCTAGTAGAGGTTTAGTGTGGTATTTAAATGAAGACATATTATTATTCAATCAGTGCGAGAGGATGAACTTGACCTATCAATGAGAAGTTAACAAAACAAGTGCTCAAAGGTTTTTAATGGAAAGCCTAAAAATCCAGCTTATTAATAAAAATGATGAAGAAGGGCTTTTGACCTGGGACCTGGGGTATATTATTAATAATAATAATAATAATAATAATAATAAATAATAATAATAATAATAATAATTAATATTCAAAAATGAACGTTGATAGGAAGAAAAAATATAAAAAATAAAATAAAAATAACATATTTCAGGATTTGTTTACTTTACTTTCTGCAGAGCTGAAGAAGGGCTTTTGCCCGAAACGTTCTAAATGGAATTTCTTTTTTAATTATTTAAACGTTTTGTGTACATCAATTTAATTTAAATTTAAATTGAATTTGTTATATTTTTTCTTCCTGTCAACCTAATATAGGAAAAAAAAAATGTTAAACATGTCTGAGTGCTTACTTATCCAGTCATTTTTAGCATGCACATAACCCAAAATGTATACATTTCTCCACGTTTCACAGTTTGACTTTGGATGGTTTCTATTGTGAACTTGACTAGCGGCTTTAACCTCCAATATTTCATCAGAAATGCTAATGCTAATTAAATGTTGCATAACGAAGAAACCAAAAATATCTCTGGTTTGACATTTTACTTATTTTTCCAGAATCATGGTTCAACAAATGTGACTAAACAGGACCAAGAACTTGGATAAACATACATTTAATACTTCAATTGATACAATTCTAATCCGTTTTCTGCATAAACATATATAAGTAGCCAGTTATGATCTTCAACATTGGTTTGCAAAGTACATACTGTAACTTCAGTAAACAATTTGTGGTTCATCTGGTGTTCGATTTAAGCTGTAGGGGCTAGCAAACATAGACTGTGCGAACTTTGAATGGTTATAAATTCAAATTAAGATCCCCAAACTCGTAGGGCTCGGTTGAGACAACAACATTTATTAAATTGGTGACCTGAGTCTGATTTGAAGATTTGAACTCAGGTCTTCTAAAAAGCATGAAATGCTAGTGCATTATATATTAGTTTCTAATGATTTATTCAGATTCTGAGTATACTTTATGACAGTGGATTGAAATCATCCTGCTGTAGCTTTATCAATAAGAACAATGTCATGATCTAAAAGTAACCACTAACACGTAATGTTTTTGGGATCTTTGCAGATGTTTATTCTGTCAATAGAATTTGTGCTTCAAAACCTAATTTAGCGTTATCAGGAGAAATCTAAGCTGCAATTTTAATCTGTCCACTGCACAGACAGAAAAGTCAATATGGCAATGTGCTGTTGGCATTACTATACAGTTGTCAGGATAATTTGAAGTCATTTTCAGTGACAGAGACCCAGACTTCAAATGTATACGGTCTTACTAGATTTGTTTGATTCAAGTCACTTGGCTTTCAGGTCTCATGCTAATCTGTGTTTGCAAGATGCAAGTTAGAAAAAAATCTGGCTGCTCTTCTGTCAGTCAAGTCCAGTCAAGAAAAATATTAAGGAAAGCAGTTCAGGCATAAGCAAGACTATACAGCCTATGGTTTCTTCTGCCATACAATTGTGTTTAATTCCTTTCCTGTTTTTATTTTATTTTATTAGTAAGAATCATAATTAACAGCATAGCATATGGGTGTCTATTTTGCAGCATCAAAGTTAATGGAGAAAAGGGTTACAGCATAAATTGGTTTTAGGAAACAAATGCTCTTTTTCTTAATCGCTTGAGTTAAAGGTGTCAGCGAGAGGCAGTTTACATCCAAAAGGTAATTGTTTGAAATTCAAGTAACAGCTGGCATACTTATCTTGTTTCCTTGATTTCTGAACTCTGCCAGTTCACAATAAATATGCACAGATCCAGATTCTGCTTAATTTCAATATGTGCATGCTAGGCACACATTTTATGAGCTAGTTCGCCTCCTTTAGACCTATTTGAGGAATAAATAAACTGTAACAAAGCACAGTAAAGCTAAAATGAATTGCACTGCCTACATTCCAGGGTCTTTATTTAAATAGACCTCTGATTCTTATTCAATAGCTTCAAGACACATTTGATGAGACTCATCCATTGTATGTTACTGGGCTGACCTACATCTTTCACTTTTCCTCCACAGAGCAGTAATAGGACCTTAGCAACCTCCCAGAAATAAATACAGCAACTGTGCTACGCAATTACCTGGCTGGTTTCATTAAAGGCTTCCAATAGAAAGGGAAAGCCATTTAAAAAAGACAAGGGAACTGGCTGATCTGTTTAGAGAGTCGTACATCATGGAAGGAACTCCGTAATAATGTCATCACAAAGACTGGATTCATGATGGTTTTGCAAACTGTTCAACATGATTTTTAAATTTTTTTTATTGCCACCATTTGCTTTTTGTCAGATTTCTATACCTTTATTTAGCATTCGGATAAGTGGTACTGGATACAACACATTTCTTTTTTTCAAACATCTGATTTCTTTATGCTTTATGTGTTATATTCTTTCTTTTCTGCCCTGCAGCTTGATGTGAAGGAAAAACTGCTGCTTCACACTCTGTTAGTGAAGCTTCTAAAAAGCGTTCTATCTATCTAGACTACATGATTTTATTCTTTGGATTTAATTCTGTATAATATTTAATTGTCTAGTGTCCACTATAACAAAGAGAAGAAAAAAAAATCAATGAAAAACAGTGTCGCTGGAACAATTTTTATAGTGGTTGTGCTGAAAGCCATTGAACAAAGCTGTAACCCCTGTATAAGATGGAAGCCATGCATTCAGTTTCTATTCTGTTAAACAGGTTCATAAAACTAATCTGTTTATCTTTTTAAGTAAAAACAATTAACCACATTCCTTGCTACAATGTTTACATCATGCTTACCATAAAACGTCTAGAGCAAACAAATAAAAAAGTAACGTATATCGTTATGATCCACTTAAATACTGCTTGAATACAGGTTAAACAGTTCTATTTTATTTACAGTAGTCACTGACGACAAGGACGGTCAGAAAAGTTTGATTTGTGTTCTGGTGTCATGCAGTTTTACATTAGAGAATGGACCCCTGGCGCATTCAGAATGCCACTGTGTAGGTTTGTAGTATTGCTCCACAAAGCAGCACTCCCAGTTAGCGGCATTTGTGGCTGGCTGATTATAGCAGGTGGTGCGCTAAATAATTTACAAAACAATCTGATTTTATTTTTTTTGCAAGGACATTTTCAATAAGCGTTCTACTGCACACTCTTGCTTATAATGCATTCCAACTACTAATCAACTCTCACGAGATTGCCACCGCGTGATTTATAAAATATCCTGCCCCTGTCGTGACGGGTCAATTATTGATCTATTATCGTTTGTTTTCCAAAGCAATGTGAAAAGGGTGCAGTGCATGGCACATACACAGCTCACAACATTTACAAAACTAGCAGGATTTATCATTACACCTGTAGGTGCACAACATCCCTGTACTTCAAGCCTGGAAACACAAACAATTTGCGGGTACTCGAATACACGGTTTATTGGGACGATTCTTCCCAGCACCTGTTATCCTGGGCTACACCAAAAACAACAAACAGCCTTGCACATTCACAGAGCAACTTGTCTGACTCAACTTTTTCAGGAGTTACTATCTTTGTGGGGACATTTTATCAAATTTTGTCCCCACATTGATAGTAATACCTGCCCACACACACACACACAGGGTCCGTAGACCAGTCGTGTAACATTATAAATCCCAGGTCGTACAATATATACAGTATAATAGAAACTGCTATTACACTAGTTTAAAGTTTACACCACTGTTCTATAAATTGTATATATTTTTTATAATAAATTATATTGTATTGTAAACTGTAAATAAATAACAGACTCCAAGGATGTTTATACACGCTTGTCATTTTTTTGTTCTTGTTTTGTAACATTAACAAACAGTTTGTTTATACTTTTAGAAAAAAAAAATACAGTTCAAGCACAGGAGCTTTACAAGTACTATATGTCCCAGTTTCAACTTAAATGGGTTTAAATACGGTAACGGAAAACAACAATAAAACCCAACGTTTGTAAGTCAAATTGCATTTTGCATGAAATGGGAGTCACAACCTTACCGCGTTATAACCGATTCCGCACTGTAATGGGTTGTGTTATAATGGGGTGGCACTGTATATATAGTGATAATAAGCTTTTGTGTTGTTGTATGAAAAACAATTGAATATATCTAGTTAATATCTTGGCCTCCGAAGGGAACAGTGAACAGCGCTCCTGGGTTTTTGTGTAAACAGGAAAAAGCTGATCGTATCAAACAACTCTGCAGGAGCCGGGTAAGTGCTTCAATTTATTATAATCAAAACACAAAAGAGAAAGCAAACGTGGGCATAATTTCACATCGTATGAAACCAGAATTGTGTAATGTGTAAAACCTTGTGCCTACAATGCTTCAATCAGTGCTCCACATGAAGCCTACATTTTTGTGGTGGAAAAAAAAAAATCTTTGATGCCGTTTTGTTTTCTTATTTGATCTCTTCTTAAAATGTTTAAAAGTATATTGTATATTTCCCAATTCTGTACAGGTTTACAAGAGATTCTGCTGCTTCACCTGAAGCTCAGCTCTGGCTGCACTGGTTAAAAAAAAAAAATAAATAAATAAAAAAAAAAAACACATTTAGCAAATTGACTTCTGCTTGGATTATAGACAAGAAAGGGATGATAAATTGCACTCGCTCAAGTGATAAACTTCAACATTAGAAAATAAATCTACTGGAAAAAATCTATCTGCTGCTTTCAATAGCAGCAGCAGCTGCAGCAGCAGTAGAAAGGGGAATTGGCTTTTCAAAATGTATTTGGTTAATTTAGGATTAGGTACCTGCTGGCCGCTTTTGTGAAGAGTTTTTAAAATAGCAAAAAAAATTATATTTTGCTGCCTATCAAATACCTGTTATGGTACAGAAACCAAACTGTAACTGATATTCACGATGGATGTTCTTGCTGGCTTTGTGAATCAGACATAAATGACTTGATCTTCTCTTGTGCTCTAGCTACATTATTAGTATGTCAAACATGACAACAGCAGCTTTGATTTAAGTGGGTTTTGAGCCTAAAACATTGCTGTTTGTAAGCTTACAACCCTTGTGAAGCATTAGAATGTGGGAACATAAAGTTACATCTTCTAATTGATTTAATCAATCATATTGGGAGGTCCCAACGGGTCTCTGTCTCTGGTTTTTGAACTTGAACACCATAAAGTGAAGTAATCAGACAAATCTGTGCTTTTATTACAAGGGGTTTATTATGCAGTCTATACTGTATACATTTGGGCATGTCAGTCAAAAGAGCCAGAAGTGAAATCCCAGTAAGGATGTTATGCCAAATGGAGTTTATCTGATGAGTCAAAACTGTCAGGGGTAGATAGTGTACAGCTTTAGAAAAAAGCCTCATATGCATAGACTCGATCCATGCAGTACTAGAGTAATAATAATAATAAAAAACTGCTTACTGTGTAGCTCATTTATAATGTAATGCATTAGAACATGTAAATGTTATTATATTAACACAAATGGAAAAAACAGTATTTTGAGTAACTGACTTGGTAAAGTTAGAAAAACATTGCATTCACCTCTACCCATTAGTTAAACTGAAAAAAAAGTGCTACAAGCCTTTTCCTTTCGTGTCTGAAGCTTTGCTGAGGACCCAAAGATCTGAAAAAGAAGCCTGAATTAAAAATGTGCCTTTCTGAATTTATATCCTAGCAGACAGCCAAAGGTAATTGGAAAAGACAGCTGGCACTAGTTGCAATTTTCACAGCAAATACAATTACTGTCAATTTCTCTGATGGGAATGATACAATTATAGTCTACATTTTCTACTTTAAAATAATACATTTGCCTTTTTCAATATATTTGTCATTTTCAAAGCCATTTGAAGCATAGGTAATACAATATATTAATATGTTACTGAAGACAAAAAAAAAAAAAATGCTTTAGAAAGTGATATATAATAAATGGAAACTGGAATTAAGTGTACGTACTAGAAATGCAATCTTGCATCTGGGTAACATTTGTTATTTCAGTCATCAAGACAGCCTTTAACAACCAAATCATAAGTTTGGGCCATTCTTCTTAGTGGAATAACCTGATGTATCTGCTATATGTTTTCCATAAATAAGTGTCGATAAAAATGTCTTTATTTGGCACATTAATGCTCCTAGTAAATGTCTAGTCGGTCTGAAAGGATCCCAATAATTCATCAACAGCACAGCCTGGTAACCCATTCCATACACTCGCCACTTTCTGTGAATAATGAGCCTTCTACCCTCTGTCCTAATAATGTTTCCAACAGCCTCCTCTTGTTCTAGTCTATGTGCTGTGCCAAAATAATACCCAAGGTTACATTTTTTCAACTCCTTTTAGGATTTTACAAACTTAAATTAAGTCCCCCCAAAACCATTCTTACTTTTCAGTCTAACCATATTCAGTTCCCTCTATATCTTCACTATTTTCCCCTTAGGATGAGATGCAATAGAAAAAGTAAAAAAAAAACAAATAAATCTTTTCCACTGAACATTTGTGGTTGCTAATCGAGGATCTCAAAACTAAACAAAATAATAGAATCATGCTTGATCAGACTGACTTCCAGAGCCAATTGCACCAATTGATTTGTATTTTAATATAAGAACAATTTATCTGTCTTCAACCCTTGGACAAATTTGACAGAGTCCGAGATCAATAAGACCTTGGGGGGGGGGGGCTCAGAGGAGCCCTAGGACGAGTCACCATCCTAGAATGTGGGAGCATGAAATTACGTCTATTCAAAATTGATCTAATTAATCACACTGTGAAAGGTGCTGAAGGGTATTTTTTCTGGATTTTATTGATTTTTTTAACTTGAACCCAACGAACAGATTTAATCATACAAATCATACCTTGATTATAAGCGTTTATTATCATATTAAAATAAGGGTTGAAAGCCTTAACTTCAGCATCATGTTAATGCAATTATAAATATGCTGCAGACATATGCTTTTAAATAAATGACCAAACCATCCACCTCATATAAACATAATAAATACAATAGATTCCTTAAAGTAAGTTAGCTTTCATTACCTGCGAATAAAATGGAGGATCACGGTAGAAAATAGATGGATATTTTTTAACGGTCGAAAAATTCAGTGGATTTTGCTATTTCCACTGAAAATGAAACCCCTTTCGAAGACCGGACCATACATCTGACAATAAATTATTATTTTCTTTGAACTGATAAAAATACTTTGTTAAATACTGCAGGCAGGAACAGCAAGTGAAACACAATAATTAACTGTTTTTTTTGTTTCAACTGCGGAGCTGTTCAGTGATGCTCGTGAATAACTTTACAATTACTCTGAAGATGATTATGTGTTTCTTCCATGCAAGCTAATTTCAGCCCTACAGTAAATGCTTATATTCTCTTATCTTAAATACCGGTAAAATTGTGTGCTATCTACAGCTTAAAAAAATAATAATTAAATTTCATTAAAAATAATAAAATTATGAAATTTCATTAAAGTGGAGAACACTATGCAGATAGTGGGATTGATACATAAAACAATTCATGATTGCAGGTTACTGTACATGCAAATGCTACTATTTCCTTTTCAACTTTTTTACAATGGGTGGTATTTACAAGTAATCTCTCCTCTGTTTATGTCATTGGAAACAATTAATTTGGAACTCTGCCAATTGTGGGGTGGTTGGAATTGTTGCTATGCTCTTTATAGCTGGATAGACATGCAAAATCTTTTGGGACAACAAACCCACAATTATCTGAAAATGAACACCAATGTGTACTGACGTATCAGATCTGCTACCCCTGCTACCTACCTCATTTAAAATTCCTAATCAATGTGTTCCAACCTGTTTTAGCAGAACCCTACAGAACCTTAAAATGATGACAACAAATATGGTATGATCATGTATTTTGCATGCATGGCTAGCTCCCCATCCTGTAGTAATTTTGATTTAACCTGTCACCAATGTAATACTGTCATGGCCAGAGCTTAAAAAAAAAAAAAAGAAAAAAATAAATCAATCTAATTATATCCACGAGCTGGAAATGAGTCACGATCATCACGTTTCTTCTGCCTCTTATCTTTGCTGAGATTTTACGTTGTTTCTGTCTGCTCACAAGTATTCCTTGTGTAAGATAAGGTTAGGTTTGGGTTTGATTTTAATCTAAAACATACCAACAAAAACAGTTTTTCATAAGATGGCCTTGGCTTAGTTGCTCAGATACTCAAGGGACAAAAGAAGTACCTGACTAATAGAAAACAATATGATCAAAGATAGCAAGGCTCCATTATATAAATATAAATATTACATTAATAATTTACTACAATTGAATAATTTGCATAGTGAAGTCCAAAACGCATGCATTTAATGTAATTGTTATACTAGTGAATGACACGATGCTGCTTAAGAAAGGTAGGAGGTTGGGGTAGGTGGCGGATTATGTTTTATACAATCACAATATTTTAAAATTGTACTAGTATCTGAACTTAAACAATATTGTAATACTACTCTTAGGAACTGATATTTGCATGTCTAAAATACCCCCTTACATGCAACTGTTAATTTTATAAAATAATGGAACTTACAAAATTATTACAACTACAAAATATTTAATTATGGTAAAAAAAAAAAGAAAAAAAAAAAAAAAAAAAATCAATCAGCATGTGAAATGAGCCGTTATAAAGTTAAAAAATAAAAATAAAAAAATCCTCAAGGGTGTGATAAGTAAATGGAGTCCATTAAAAACTCAATACATTGAAATGATTGCTTGCTTTTCATTTACTCTGAATGCCATTGGCTCAGAAGGATTAGGAATTACTTATCAGGATTAAATCACATTTCAAGCACACTAGTTATTCAGTTAGGACGTTAATCGTTTTGCACAGTCACAAGCAAAATGAAAACCAAACAGAAGAACAATACCAAGTGTATGTATCCCATTCCAAAATCCCCCATTTGTCTTAAAAGCGCAGACACACATTTTTCAAAATGTTTTGTGGTGCTTCATTGTCTCGTGACAGGTAAAAGCTGACCCTAGCTACCACTGTATGTCCCAAATTGTTTTAATTTGAACACTGATTACCATCACTACTTTACTACAATGGCTGACTTCAGAAGTATTAGCATAGCCCAACCTTAACCAAAGTACAATGATGCCTATCTCAGAACAGAGAAAAGTTTGTTGTAAACCCTCTAAAAAAGCAGGGAAATCAAACATTTTGTCTTTTAACAAAGTTACGATAACAGGGTACATGTTTGCTTTTTCCCCATTGTGAACAAAGCTATTGATTAACTTAACAAGTGCAACTGTTAATTTTTTGGTAATAATGTAGTTTCCTATACACAGAGAACAACTAAAGTTACTGGCAATTTGCAGTGATTGCATAAGTAGTTGGACTAATAAGTACAATGTTACAGTGATGCTGAAAAACAGTTAGTGTAGTTATAGTATTTTTGCTGTGGCTTCTCTTGTTAGGATCACAGTGCCAAAGTGAATCTTTTCTCTTGCTTTGAACCCACTATTAGCTGGTGATAATTCAATCTTCCCCAATTCAGTAAAGTGGCGGATAATGCAATGCTTCACGTTTTCTCTTTTGCAACCTGGGACTTTAGGATAACAGAAAAAGTAAATCTGAAATGTAACATGAATTGCAGTCAGGAAAAGATAGAAAATAAACTGTAAGGGTCTTAACAGTCTTTGATTCCCACGTGCAAGTATGTAATTAGAAATGCAAACATGTAAATCACCCAAATGTCACAGCAAGCAACGTCAGAATCCCTTTAACTGCGGTGGAAGAAACAAGCCAAAGTGATTGTTGCAGTCTTTTTAAGCTCCCCCAGAATTAAATGAAAGCAGTTAGAAATGCACTTTGCATGCCAATGAATAAGGGAAGGTTCGTGTAATTGAAAATCGACAGGCAATATGTAGTTATGGGCCAGGTGATTAAGGGGGATCAACAATATTGACTTTCTGTGCATTTAGATCTTTCTTATAGGTTTTCAGTCAACAAGTTTAACGGCGAAGGGACATGTTATCCTTTTTCTTGCTGTCAATACGTGAAGGGATTTCAAAAAAGAACCCCCTGTCACAGACTCTTACAGCCAGTTAGATGTTGTAACATTGGTATATTAAAGGTTATTTTTAGATAAAAACAACCACTGGACAAAATTAATTAATATCTATTTAAAGTGTTTTTGTAAATACAATAAATACACTTTGTAAAAAAAAAAAAAAAAAACCTAAGGAAGTATTGTCAGGTACATCTTCAAACTTCTAGATATTGTCACTGCACTGTAATATAGAAGCAACTGTATCTCTATATTTTGAAGAATGTGTAAAGTAAAGGTATTCATTTCAAACAATTCCATTGATACAGTATGGATCAGGATGTTCCAATTTCCCTTACGCTGTGTTAAAACTGGCCCTTGTTAAGTTAAATATCCCAATATAATAAAATAAATACATACGAGTAAAAGGAGATTGTGAATCTGGTTTAATTACAGAAAGTGTTAATACAACATCTTATTTTGACCTTACTAATTTAAACTAGCACAATGGAAAATAGGAGGGCCCATTGAGCCCTGAAACACAGTTCAAAATGGGATTCCAAGGTGTAAACACAGAGGTTAAAGGATAGGATAATGTTTATGTTCTAACATAAAAATGCTGTTCTGTAAAATCTGAAAGAAGCAGAAATATACTTTGAGCAAGAAGCAACTGCTTTATCAGCCACTGGTGAACTGAAAGCAGTACAAGTCTATAGTCTAGACTTATTCCTAAGTGACTGCTGCTGTTATCAAAATTGAACAGGCCTGGAGAGAAAAAAAAAAGGTTCTTAAATGCCACTGGTAGTGTTGTCCATCACTCACGGTCTAAATTATAAGTGAATTGTGCAGGATAAATGATGATCTAAAGTTCACTGCACAGGAGTAATGTCTGAAAAGTCATTGTAATTTAGTGCTTTTTTTTTTGAGAGGGTGGTACTTGTTTGGTCGAGGGTCCATCTTGCTCAGAGCCACCTTTGTCCTGGAGGGAGATGCAGTTGCAGTGCTGGCAAAAGGTGTGTGTGTGGGGGGGGGTCGGGTGTTAATTAACAAGCTGAATGAAGATTGAAGGATGAAGGAGCCCATTACCCCAATCCCCTGGACCACACAATTGTTACAACACAGCAGCAAAAAATATACTATTTTTAGTAATTGACAAGTTATGATAGATTTAGCTGCTTAGATTTAACCAGTTGCTTAACATTATTCTGTAGTACTCCAGGGTTTCTATATGCTCATATACTATAAATAACACATCACTATGTTTTATTTATGAAGCACAGAGTTCCTGCTGAAAGAGCATAGTCAAAAATGTATTGTTTTTGTCTTCTTAAATCATCAGGTTAATTACAAAGCCTGCATGCATTGTAGGAAATTCAGAATTATTTATAAGCTGACCATGTTATTCCATAAATATCTTTACACAGATAATTTGAAATGTCCCAAACTAGCATTGTCAGCAGATCAATTAATGCTGCTTGGGATCAATTAATCTATAGGAATGTAATGTTGGGGAACCGATACATCTATAGGACTGTAATGTTTAATCCCCTGATATCAAGCCTTAAAATGTTGATTATTTAGTAATGGTGTGAGACACTCGGTACAAAGTTAATGGACAGTAAAAGTTGATCAATATTGGTGCTACATTACTTTCCTATTGATTTGTTGTATGTTTTAGGCTCTGCAGGTTTGTGTTGACAAATTAATGTTGAACATCCATGAAATGTTAAGGACAAAACATTTCCTCTTTTTAGGCAAAAAGCAGCTGAACAATTAGAAGTTAATGAAATGTATAATATCCAAGATGTACTTTAGACACGTTAGCCAAAAAATTGAGAATATAAATCGGGATGACTGTTAAGATGAGGTTTAAATTTAAATGACCCACAGATGGTGGATTTTACCAAGGGCTCATTTGGGTCACATTGGAAATGGTGTTCAGCTAAAATTAGCTAATTTCCTTCAAGGGTGCTATTTAAGGTTTTCATTAATACAATCCTTAATTTAACATTCACGTTTTCTAAGGATTCAAGGTGCTATAAATATTTTACTGTAAGAAGTTTACACACACAGTATATATATATATATATATATATATATATATATATATATATATATATATATATATATATAAAATCTCCAATGGAAACTATACAGTATCGTCATGAAGGGACACTAGTTTTGCACAAAGCACAGAATATGCAGTCCATTTATGTTTTATTGAACCTTTAAAGACAGCTTCAGAAAGATAAGGAAAACAGTTTTCTTCATGATGACAAGGTGAGTCAGTCTAGGTCACAGCGATTTCTTTGAGAACATGGAGAATAAAAGTATATGTACTGCTGCTATGAATACAAACTGTTAAGGACTTTGGGGCTATAGTGCGGTTATATATTCCATAATTATATATAAACAATTTGCCCTGAAATGTTACTATGGAAGTAATATGCACCTATAGCTGGTATGAAATGCTACTCCACATGTTTCAAACATACAGTGTCTATTTTTGATTTTGTCTTTAGGTTAGTATGAACAACTTTGGGTAGAAACCTATGAAAGCATAAAAGGAAAGCTGCCGTGCTAGCCAATAACATGCCCTTAGGTCTTAAGCAGCTTTTTTCCAAAGTGAACATGCCTTAAGACAGTCAGCAATTGATCAATGTTAAGAGCTCACATATGCCCTTGATCTTTATACTGACATACTGTACACCAGACTTCTTAGAACTACCTCATAAAAGGAGAAGTTCCCTCTTCACCCCATACAATATCTAAGCTCTACATGCCCAAGCCCACAAGCCAACAACAACTATACCAAAAGTATACTTGTAATTGTACATTTCTAGCATACCTTGGTCATAGTAATCAAAATTACATGTAGCGTTGTTATAATAAAATTATACAGAAATACTAAAATGCACCCATGTTTTTTTTTTTTATCTTGCAGGAACAAATTATAATGTATTTTCCAGTGCTTTGCAGATTTCACAAGGCAGGGAATATTTTTAATTGCCAACCAATAAGGGGCAACACAACAGAGATAAGGCCGTAAAGTAATGGTGCCTGCATTGCGAGATACCATTGTCATAAAGTTGACATCACTGTGTTTTCACCAAGGTGTTTCATTCGGCTTGACACTATCTCCCTGTGGCAGGCTGGCGAGTGGATAGAGGCCCAGAGACAGTGTGTAGTTCAAAAAAATAATTATTTTATTATAAATACACAAAAAAAGGGCACAAGGGCCAAAACAAAGCAATTTAAAACACAAATAAAGCAAAAATACACTCACAAAAATAAAGGTTTCCAGGCTGGGCAATGCCTTCACTGGATTGAAAACATTAAAAAATCACAAACACCAAAACACCAACCTGCTTCCTCAGCTCCCTCCTCCTAAATGAGAAGCAGAGGCCTCCTTTTATGTCAGGTGGCTGGGTGCTGATTGATCGTTAATTAAAATAATCATCTAATCAACCCCAGCCACCTGAACACAATGAACCCAGATAGGTAGGGGAATTTAACCCCATCCCTGCCAATTTCTAAAGAGCAGAGCTGTGCTCTGCCACATACCTCCCCCCATGTACAACGTACACCGGCCGCAATCGGCCAACTCCCCCCCCCCCCCCCCCAAGAGTCCAATTATGTCCCTTGGGTGGGCTGTTTTGGTGGGTGGTGGTGGGCGGGGTTGATGTTGGAGCCCCCAAGACTTCTTTGGTTGAGGGGGCCCCGAATCTCCAAGGTAGCACGGCGATGACGGCGGCCCGGCTCCCTCTCGTGGCGGAGGCGGCGACGGCGGCCCGGCTCCCTCTCGTGGCGGAGGCGGCGACGGCGGCCCGGCTCCCTCTCGTGGCGGAGGCGGCGACGGCGGCCCGGCTCCCTCTCGTGGCGGAGGCGGCGACGGCGGCCCGGCTCCCTCTCGTGGCGGAGGCGGCGACGGCGGCAGCGGACCCTCGGGAGGTCTAAAAAACAAAAAGGAGACACCAGCAGCCCCAGCTGATGCGGATGCGTCATCCCTGAGCGGTGCAAGGCAGGCATCCTTGGGCCATAGCTCCTCCTCTCTGGGCTCTGAGAGCGGCGGCTCCTCCCCTCTGGGCTCTGGGAGCGGCGGCTCCTCCCCTCTGTGGCTCTGGGAGCGGTGGCTCCTCCTCCCTCTCTGGCTCTCGGGACGACGGCAGCTCCTCCTCCCTCTCTGGCTCTGGGGACGACGGCAGCTCCTCCTCCCTCTCTGGCTCTGGGGACGACGGCAGCTCCTCCTCCCTCTCTGGCTCTGGGAGCGACGGCAGCTCCTCCTCCCTCTCTGGCTCTGGGGACGACGGCAGCTCCTCCTCCCTCTCTGGCTCTGGGAGCGACGGCAGCTCCTCACCCCTCTCTGGCTCTGGGAGCGACGGCAGCTCCTCACCCCTCTCTGGCTCTGGGAGCGACGGCAGCTCCTCACCCCTCTCTGGCTCTGGGAGCGACGGCAGCTCCTCACCCCTCTCTGGCTCTGGGAGCGACGGCAGCTCCTCACCCCTCTCTGGCTCTGGGAGCGACGGCAGCTCCTCACCCCTCTCTGGCTCTGGGAGCGACGGCAGCTCCTCACCCCTCTCTGGCTCTGGGAGCGACGGCAGCTCCTCACCCCTCTCTGGCTCTGGGAGCGACGGCTCACCCCTCTTTATTGGAGTGACCGGGGCATCTCCCATGTCTACCGCCAGGTAATTAACCACCATGAGGGCAAACTCTGGGAAGGACGCCGGGTGGTGTTGTTCCTTCCATTGTTCCCACCTCTCCCCATCTCGACGCCACAGTGTGTTTAACTATGGGGAGATCGTGGACGAGGTCTGCCTCAGGGTGCATCAACCAGTCCCAGATCTCCTGGGATGGTGGTGAAGGTGGTGGTGCTGGAGGTAGTGGGGTGGCCCCTGATGCCCGGGGTGAACACTGCACCTCCTCCTGGGCCTGGTTGTAGGGGCATCCTGCCCAGTTGTGGCCATCCTCCTCACACCGGCCACACCAGTTTGCCGGTGGCACATCTGGGCAGGACCGCCAACGATGGTCCTCCTTCCTGCACCAGGAACACCAGGGGAAGACGCTGGCCGGGTCCTCCAGTGGTGGCTGCAGCAGCTTACATTTCTTCAGCTGCTGCTTGTCCTGCCTTTGCCGCTGTCTGCTCTTCTTTCCCATGTTAAAATAATAAAAAAAAAGATCCCAAACATTCCAAAAGAAAAAAACAAAACACTGCTCTGAGCCTTTAGGTGGCGTTATCCCACTTCTAAAACCAAATTTGGCAGGCTGGCGAGTGGATAGAGGCCCAGAGACAGTAATTCAAAAAGTACAGTGTAGTTCAAAAAAATAACTATTTTATTATAAATACACAAAAAAAGGGCACAAGGGCCAAAACAAAGCAATTTAAACACAAATAAAGCAAAAATACACTCACAAAAATAAAGATTTCCAGGCTGGGCAATGCCTTCACTGGATTCAAAACATTAAAAAATCACAAACACCAAAACACCAACCTGCTTCTTCAGCTCCCTCCTCCTAAATGAGAAGCAGAGGCCTCCTTTTATGTCAGGTGACTGGGTGCTGATTGATCGTTAATTAAAATAAAATAATCACCTGAACACAATGAACCCAGACAGGTAGGGGAATTTAACCCCATCCCTGCCAATTTCTAAAGAGCAGAGCTGTGCTCTGCCACATACCTCCCCCCATGTACAACGTAGACCGGCCGCAATCGGCTCTGCCACACTCCCTTTAATGAAAAGCAAGATCAGTTTTTAATATCTATAGAAAAATGTATGGGCAGGTATCCTTGCTTTAGGGAGTGATAATCAGACTCTAACAGGAGTCATATTTTATGGGCAGTTCAGTTATAGGCTTTCTTTGCATTGCATCCATTTGCAACACAAAATTAGAAATGTGTCTGTATCCTCTTACGGCTCAACAAAACCTATTTTGGGGAAAAAAGAAAGCTCAGGCTAATGCATTAGGGTTACAACAGGGAAATCAAAAACCCAGCTGTTCATTCTACTCCGCATAGCCAGAATTATTTCTTCTTTTATATTCTAACACTAAGAAACAAGTTAGAGAATTTGCCTAATCTGCTAGTCTACTGATTGACATTGACACGAAGATCAATAAATCACAAACCTACAGGTTCTACAAACAGTACTATGATCTGAATTAGTGAAATACAAGCACAATATAAGGGCACTACCAATACTAGTGGGTGTTTTAAGATGTACAAGAAGAAATTTTCTCTGTGATAATTTGTAATCTTGTGTAATCTAACACTAAACAGAATGGAAACGTGTAATATAAAATGTGTACTTTATCATCATCCTACTATCATATTGTTAAAAGCTGATCCTTTAGATTTTAGAAGACATTTATTTCTGGTGACATATCTCCCCTCAAGCTTTAGGTTGGAGTAAGCACTGCAGGTTGCATGTCTTTATCCCTAAAGAAAAGGCTTGATGAGGCACAGTTTAAGATCCTAGAAGGAGGTTTGAGAACCCCAGTGATAATTATGGAAATAGTTTCCATAATTTTACCATAGTTCCATAGTTTTACTATGAAAGCCTTCTTGAATCAAAACCAGTCTTTTCTTAAATATCTAATAGGGTTTATATTAACCTATTCCATGTCTTTTGAAACCAAATGATGTAAGAATTAGACAAACAATGAGTAATTAAGATTCAGGGTATGTGAAAAATTAAGTGAACCCCTGGTTTTATCAGCTCAATTAAGATGATAATTAGAATCACATGTTTAAATAATTTGGTAGATCTTCAGGGGTGAGTTTAGGAGGCCCCACCCTATATAAAGATCAGAAACTTAGTTTGGTCTTCACCATACACGTGTGTGGAAACACGTCATGCCACAATCAAACAAAAAATCTCTGTGGAACTCAGAAAAACAGATGCTCATCAGTCTAGAAAGGGTTCTAAGGATTTGGGGCTCCACCAATCCACTGTCAGACAGAACCCCAGAGTCCAAGGATCTGCAGGCCACTCTCGCCTTTGTTAATGTGAGTGTTCATGACTCAACTATTAGAAAAAGACTGAACAAGAATGGTGTTCATGGAAGAATAGCCAGGAGGAAACAACTGCTCTCGAAAAAGAACATTGCTGCCCGTCAGAAGCACTAAAGAGCACATAGATGATCCACAAAACTTCTGCCACAATGTCCTCTGGACAGACAACTCAAAGGTAGAACTTTTTGGCTTCAATGAGAAACGTTATGTTTGGCGAAAACCTATCACTGCATTTGAACAGAAGAACCTCATCCCAATCGTCAGTAATGGTGGTAGAAGTGTGATGGTTTGGGGCTGCTTTGCATCAGAAGATTCTAGAGGAGAATGTCAGGCCATCCATCCGTGAGTTGAAGCTGAACCGAAAGTGGGTCATGCAGCAAGACAATGATCCTAAACATACAAGCAGATCTACAAAAGAATGGCTGCAGAAGAAGAAATTCCACGTTTTAGAATGGCCTAGTCAAAGTCCGGACCCAAAACACACTGAAATGTTGTGGCAGGACCTGAAGCGAGCTGCTCAAGGGGGTGCCAGCAGTTACTGAATCTAAAGGTGTACATACTTTTTCAGACATGGATATTGCATGCTGAATCATTTGTGGATAAATAGATGTTGAAAAAGTATCATGTTTTTGAAATATGTGAAAATCCTAAGGGGTTCTCGGCACTGTATATATGTAGGTTATTATTTCCAGCTCACCATAGGGTCACTTTGTTGGTGATTCCAGGAATGGATGTTTGGCAGAATTATTTGGCCAACAACTGTAATTAACAGTGGTGAGCTTCTAAGATCGTGACTGGGTAAATAAAGCAGAGGCTGTAGCCATCTATGCTATGACCCTGATGTTAAACTCTGAATTCATGACTCTGCAGCAAAAATAGAGCAGATTTTCACACATTTGAGATGTTAATATATGATTTGTTTCACGTTCCAGGCAATATATTTGGGCTAGCACATTAGGGGTAGATAAGGCAATAAATAGCTTGGAAACAGCCAGGAGACATATATAGCTGTGAAGAAGGCCTCAAGATGTACTTACAATATGTAGCTGAAGAAAATCCCCAAGGCCCGCAGCGCTGTCAATCCGTACAAGGATCCCATCCTTCAGGGATGTGCTGAAGCCAACTGCAAGGCGGTCTGTGCGAGTACTTGGTCTGTCATTGGCTGGCCATGTGTATCTTATGAGACCTCCCCCTTTGCCAAAGATGTATGTAGCCCCAGCTGCAACAGAAAAGAGAAACAGATTTTTAGAAATGTAACCTACTTCTCCTCACATCAATAAAAAGCAGATGAATATTACATTTCCAAGCCAACGGGGGAAAGCATAAAAGCATGTATTTAGCATTTATTTTACATGATACATTTAATATGTAGACTTTTACATCTAGAAGCCTGGGTGTGAATTTGGAAAAAAAAAAACTGTTTGTTGGTCTCAAACTGAGGAATATTGTCAAGTCTGGAAAGTTCACTGAGGGAAGGCTTTCTCCCCTGTCACCATACATCCCTTTTCTAAAGCACTAAATTCCCAAACACCAAAATGAACTTAAATTAATTAGTTTAGTTTAGGTTATATATATCTATCTATAGACCAGCCTTAAACACTATTGTTTGTTGCAGTACTATCAATGCTAAATGTTTCTTAATAAAGAGTATTTACTGTTTATGACTCACCCTTCTACATGGTCTAAGTGTTAGTTCTCTGTAAGCGTATAAGAAGGTTCCCTGTAATCTGTATGCACTACACCAACACTAATATGTTTCAAAGGATTCCAAAAGCTGGTGTGGAATTCCATTTAAAGCAGAATAAACATTCTTATTTTGAAATGTACACATAAACATCACTATTGTATTTCCCATAGTATACTTGCAAGCAATTGTCAAAAATCTTTCGAAAGGTTGATAAAGTCTCATGTTAGCTACCTGTCAAACATTAAACTAGCACACCAAATCAATCGTTACACTTAAATCTGAAATTGTGATGTGAAGCTGGCTCGTCTTTATTACAATTCAAAGACAGCTGGCTTTATTGCTTTTTGAGTTCCATGTGAAAGGAAGCATCTGGCTTCAGACTCACTGCTGCAAACCAGTTAGCATGTGTACACCAATAGATCGTCCTCCAGATTGAAAACCACACACAAACAAATGTGGAGGGGACATACCTCCCAATGTACCTTACAAAGGTGTAGTTACTTAATTTTTGGCACAATGTATCAAGATTAAACAGAAAACACCACTTGTTTTAAACGTTCAGAACAGAAATGCTGGCAAAGCTTTAGGTGGTGAAATTTAATAAAGGATTACAAGAAGTTGTGTATTTAGACAGACATTACATAAAGTGGTTTATGTCCAACACGCATGTGATATATATATATATATATATATATATATATATATATATATATATATATATATATATATATAAGCACTAACTGCTTAACTACTCTTAATAATGTATTACCACTACAATAACCTAATGAAAATAAATACATTATTCAATGTCTGAGTTGCTATACCCTGCTTAGACTTTTTATCAGTATGCTCTTATTCTGTACAGTTTGCCCAGGTTCCACTGAACTGCAAGGTAATGCTGAGAGGTGTATGTGCCAAAGGCTGGCCTTCTGCTGAGTTTAAAAGCCAGAGGAGGCAGGATGCTGTTCTGCTGGAGGCTAATTATCAAATCCAATAGATTCTATGTATTTATGATAACAAGGTTTTAATCATATGTATTCTGAAATGATTTGGGAGGGATGCTGCTGACATGTTTGTATTGCTGACTCTAAGAGTAAAGCATTAAACTAAATGAGCCTTTAGTATACACTGTTAAAATATTTAATATTAAAATCAGGCTGTAAGATACATGTCTTAATCACATTTTGGTTTGAAAAGGCTAATGTAGGCAGGTTTAGCACAGCATTGCCTTTCAGTCATCCTAAGCCATTGACTTTTAGCCTTTAGCCATTCTAGCCTGTAGTCAAGATATGTCAGATTTCCTTTTGACAGCAATGTTGCAGTCAAAAAGACCTCAGGCTAATATTGGGTAATTGAAAACCCAACTTCTAATGAACCATATCACTCATGACTATATTAGACTATTCAATAAGAAATAGAATACAACCTACAGGTATTATGGTATTGGTACTGAAGTTGGACAGCTTTATTAGTATTATTATTATTACAATGGAATCCACTGGGAATACTGTAGTGTTTAGTCCACAGCAAAACCGCCTCCATTAAGCTGCAACCTTATCAATACTGTGTGTATTAAAAGGCCTTTAAAATAACTTTACTTGCCTGCAGTGTTTATGTGACTTAATTATGCCTTAGTCTGAGTTAAGGAGTTCAATAAATCATTGGGAATGCATTATTAGCTCAGGATAAGAGTGTTAACCTTTATGCAAACAATGTATGTACACTCCCACTGAGAAATGCATGTACATCTACTGTAAGTGCTATGCAATTGTCTATTTAAATTACTTCTATAGTAATTTTGGGGGGATACTACTTTTTTGACTTGTCTTGACTTGTTTTTTTATTTGACCACATTCAAATAAAAAAAGAACCATTTAGATTTAGTTCTTTTTTAGAGTTGCAGGGTGACAATTGATTTTAATGTGTCATTTTTCTGAAGTGCTAATAGTAGGTTGTAGCGTCTAATGCAGCTGAACAGGTGGGTCTCAGGTAAAAAAAAAGGTTTGGGAACCCCTGATGTAGGGTATGGATAAAGCAAGGGTTATTTTAATGTACATTTATTACAAAGAGCCACTCCCAACGGTCCAATTATTCACCAATTATACCAATCAGAAGTATGTTGGTCACTTTTTGTTAGCAAGTTGAGTAGGCTATAGAAACAACTGTTTGCAGAATTTTGAGACACCAGTACTATAACTCAGAGAGAAACATTTGTTTAAGAATGAATCAGTATATTTAGTTAGTAACATATTTCAATCATATTTCAAACTCTTTTCTGCTTTGTGATGGGAACCTACTTCTGTTATCAAAAGCAAAAGCAAAGGCAAAGACTTGATTTAACAACCAAGAAGTCTGTTATACAAGGCACTATTGTATTAGTCATCAGATTAACATAATAAGACAGAGTATTTGTATTAATTTATTGTAATTTTCAAACTGAAAAGCAATGTAAACTTGCAGTTGTATTCTGCATCTGCCAATGATGCATTTATCAAGTTTCCAGTGTTGTTATTGTAAGCTCTAAGCAGTTCAGATCTCCCAGCGGGGATATCTTGAAAGAAGACCTTCAATATCATGGTATTATAAAAGGGTAGTCAAGAGGATTGAAATCTATCTGCCAAGCAACTGGATTGCAGCTCTTTAGATATTCTATGATTAAACTGGGGTTTTGGAATGTGCAGTCTGTCTACTTATGAAGCAGAAGCACAATTCCACAACTCTGCTAATATTTTTTAAAGCTGTTTTCCATATGAAATGTGTTGTATTACGAAAAATATTAAATATAAATGGACTGAAAAACAGCCAACAGAGGTTCATTGACATAATCTCAGAGAGTTAGTATATCTGATAGCTCTTAAATTGTATCTTATATTTTGCTCCACTGTCCATCAGTTTCTGCTTCATTTACAAAACCATTCCCTTTGTAAAACACTTGCCTCTGCCCTAAGCACTCTGTTAAAATCAAGCGTTCCAGCTTGCTTCCCATGCCCTGCTATGACCGCTGATGTGATAAACACTACATGCCAGTAATGATATAGGAATATTCACTTGGGTAACATCAGTTGATTTATATGTTGGTGACAGCTGCAGTAAATATGGGGCACAACAGACATCATAACACTGATTCAATTCTGATTGCATCAGTTTCTTTTCAGCTAAATAAATATTGTAATATTAAAAACTTCACTTATCTATTAGAAAAATCCCAAACCTTAAATCTACCAAAGACCATACGCCTGAAGCACTTTAAAAAAAAACAAAAAACTAATATTGATTGTAATCTGTATTTTGTTTACTGCCAGGGTGATTAGTCATTTCTATATTAAATACTAGGTACAACAATGACGATCACTTCCTCACTAGCTTCAAACAAATTTAAATAACAATTATTGCCAACCTGGACACCACAAAAGTGCGTCACTAGTTTCAATACGTTTTTTTTACGTTATTTGGCTGTTCTACTGCTACATCACAGGTTTTCAGTGTGCAGCACTGTATGTTACACTTACATGGTATCTCACACCTCCACTATAATAAATATGCTTAACAACCAACAAATTGAACATAACTTTGGCAGATCTACAGCTAACACTGTATCATGCACCAACCATTGTAAAAAACACAAATATAACACAAATGGGCAGCCTTACCAAGTAGCATTTCAACTGCAACTAGGATCAGAAGTTTAAGAATGTTCACGATGTGTTCTTGCTTTGTTATGACATATTCTGTATGACTAATGTTAAAGAATAAGAATGTTACTGATGCTTGGTATTCTTGGTGGCAGATACATTCGATTGAATTTACATCCTCACTGAAGGAATAGAGAACCAAAGACAGCACCTCTGCCCTCAGCACAGTAAATTGTTTTAATAAGTAGTGTGAAATGTGAAATTCTAAACTTTTACATAAACACAATATCTGTGATCCAAGATGGTGGTCCCAGAATCTTGTTGTCCTCTTAATAATAATAATAATAATAATAATATAATAATAATAATAATAATAATAATAATAATATTATTATTATTATTATTATTATTATTATTATTATTATTATTATTATTATTATTATTATTATTTAAGTATTTATTTATTTTTCAACTTATTTTCTTAAATGCACTGATTATGTGTTTTTCATATAAAAATGTCACACATACATTGTTCAAATTCAAAATGACATCACTTTAAAAGCAACTATGTTTAGCTGCCTTTTCACCCTGTTTTCTTGTATTGGAAAGACAGGCATGTGAGAAAGAAACCCTTTGATAATCCTTCATGGATTAACGAGGGGACTGAAATCAAGTTTAAAATGTCACTTTTCCAAGTCTCTTTTATATCTGAGCCAACAGTTTATAAAATTAGAAAGTTATTGATTTAAACTAAATCAGCACACTCTAGGCTAAAAGAAAAGTGACAGAGCATGGGAAAAACAAAGTGTACAAACTGACTGCTGTGGCACTTGCCATGCCTAACCCCTGGCACAATGTGAAATAAAATACTGCTACTAATAATAATGATGTCTTGGTATACTGCATGTAATACAGTTAACCTCGGTTACCTTGACTGGTGGGTAACTCGACACCTTCGCTTAAGTCGACAGACAGTCTTGGCCCTGTATTTTTGCCATATATAATATATTCATCCTGCCTCTTAATTTGACACTATGCTTTAGTTGTAACTCGATACCTATTACCGGTACCGAAGGGATAAAAACTATTAAAAAGATAAGTGGATAACTCGACACTGCCGTTTCACTTGACTGATCTCTTGACACTCTTGTTTCACGTGACTGACCTCTGGCTGGAGATGGATCATTCATTCATTCATTCATTCATTCATTCATTCGCAACTACCAAGTGCAGCTGGTTACAATATCAGTTCACAATGCGTGAGTAGCAAAACATTAGTTCTCGTTCAACTGGCTTTAACGCTCAGGTTATTTCGGGATAAAAAGTTTGTCAGAAGAACTTTTTTTGCAAGCGAAACAATTGACAATGCTTGATTTCTGTGTGAAACTAAGTCGTTTATTAATGTTTTTGTTCACCAAGTTAACTCTGTATCATGTACATTTGTTAACTTTGACTGTGGTTACATTTATGAACGTGTAATGCAGGGGTTTTCAGGAATGACAGATTTAATTACTTCCTGGAAAGCTGCCCCCCAGGCCCTCGTGTCATAACAAACAAAAACACTGGTAAGAGGACAAAAAGAAAAAGAAAAAAAAAATCGACACAGATTCTGAGAGCTTATTGGATTTCACACTGAATGACTAAAAATGCGCTGTACCTTTTAACACATAAAACGTAGCAGTAGAACATAAATATAAATTATAACATTATATATATATATATATATATATATATATATATATATATATATATATATATATATATATATATATATATATATATATATATATATATATTCTTTGTTCCATCAGTTCTTGTCCTCATCTGGCATAGAAGAAATTAAGCTAACAGTAGGTATGCAGATTGATGATGTTGCAAGGTGCTCATTTGTGCATATAAATATGCTAGTTACTGTCAGATTTGAAGAACTGCAGTTTAAGCCCAAGGAAGAGTTAAAGACTGCACAGCATTCGGAGATTAGAAGCCAGAGGCACCAACTGATGTGCAACACGATTCTGGGACCACCACCCTGGGTCACTGGGCTCAGTAGCTAATGCCTATAGATTTGTATAACATTAATACAGGCATCATACACTGTACCATTAATTTGTTAAGATATCACTAGACATACATATTTACCAGGGTACATCTAATTAGTTTGTCAATGTGGAAGCTTTTTTAATATATTTTAATAAATCAGTTATCAATCAGAGAAACTCAGCAAATTGACTTTGAAACAAAGTCGCTCTCTACTGTTACTATTACCAACACACCTTTAATGCATCAGAGGCTTCAAACAACCTACGTAGGAAAAGCTTTTCAACTGACACGATTCATGTTGTTCCCCACTCCCAGTGCTCACACAACAGATGCTTTCAAGGCTTTCAAAATCATTAAAAGTTAAGTTGGACTGAGTCAGTTACCCAACTGTCAGACGTCTGTTCATTCCAGCTGAAATAAATACTTTCTATTTAGATGAAAGCAGGAGCAGCTTCATAACTAGAAGCTCTAATCCTCTGGGGATTACCACACCAGAAGCTGTGTAACATTTCAAGCGTTAGGAGTCATGTGAACGTGAGCTATAGATATTTGTTAAATCCTGGAGAATGTTTTATTAACTGCTCGCACACACAGAGCAAAGATGATATATGGGTAACACTTTAGTGTCGGTATCCCTTATAAGTGATTATAAACAATAGCAAAATAACAATGGCAAAAGTGTAATAATATTATTTCTAATCATATTCTATAATTGTTCATTCAAATAGTACTACGACTGCAACTACTACTAATACTACTGTGCTAGAAATAATAATAATCAGTTCTACATGGTATCGAAAGAAAAAACCTATTTAATACTACCACTGCGGTTTGGGGGTAATTAACAGATAACAAGTTCAATCTGATCTCTTAAAGCACTGACTGACAAGGTTAGAACTCTAGATGACGCAAGACATTTTCTGAAGAGCTGTCAAAAGAAAATTATTTTTAAACTACAGTAGAAGTCAGTGTGAACTTGTTAAAATGCATTAAACAGGGAGAAAATCAGAAATCAAAATTGCTATTTTCTGGTAACCAAAAAATAAATAAAAAAGAGACATGTAAAATAAACTGGAATAGATTAAAAATAGAGATATAAGTTGGCAATGTGGAGCTTTTCCCCAAAAGATAACGTTGCTGTCTAAGATACACTAAACTAAATTATATGGAACTCGAAACACCGACTGCTGCTTGTCAGATGACATAATAATTACTTCCAAAGACAATAATCTATGTCAGAATCAAAATGTGAAAATAGGATCCGGCCGGGCTGTTAATGAATGCGTCTTGTCACTGACAAATAAAAACACTGCGGTCTTAAACTTAACTAAACTATTTTGTAAATGGAATGTTAGCTACAGTATGTCACAATTAACCTCACAGTTCTACTTATGTACCAAAGGTGTATTCCCAATGCTACAGCAGGAATGTAGCAAACATATTCGAAACCTTGCTATAGGCAGTGGTGTTAGAGTCTACAGGAGCAAACTGCAGCAAATGTAGTCAACTCATATTGACTTGTATTCATGTTCTTCAGTATTTGTCAAGCTGTATGTTTGTCACTTGGTAATATATTACATTCATAACAACTCAGTCTCATAAGAAAGATATACACGACACAGCAATCAGAATAATTATTTTGAAAATAAAGGCAAAATGAATAGCGGTTGAGGAACCACCTTAAAATAACAAATGTGAATGAAATTCAGACAATGCTATTTAATTCAAATAATAATAATCCTACCATTTTAGTTCAATTACCCTAGATGTTCAGTGAGTGTTCACTTATTTCCCTAACACAAACAATAATAGGCACATTATGCTGATATTTTATAAATCAGGTACATATGACTTACAAACCTATCTAGGCTGTCTTAGCAATTGTTGAAAGAGAAAGGTAAATTAATAGAAGAGTGTACTCTGTATGCAATACACATAAAAGGCTTCTGTTACCTACTGTATACTACTGTCTTTGTTTTGCATGACTTCTATGTGACAAGGACCACACAAGAGGGAAATCCAAGTAATAAAAAGATTAGTTTTGAATGTAAATACATTGAAGTTATAATTGTATATTCTCAGGAATGACTGGTATGAAGCTTGTTTCACATTTCAGTGTTTTACAGACTAAATTTCATAACATATAGTTGAAGAAATAATCATAATATTAAAAACACATATGTCCATCAAGGTAAATATCTAAAGGAATTGTCGCCCCTTCATTGTTTGTAACGCCACACTTCCTAATATATTGGATGCAATTTGTACAATTCAGGAATATACTTTGTATTCTATTTTGAAATTATGATAAATGGTTTCTGACACCAAGCATTACAATTGTTTTATATTTCCTTGCAATATTTCTCTATTCCAGATACAGACCCACTGCTTGCTAAATGAGACTTGGCTTTATTAATGAGCTACTCCATAACCTCTGCTGATGGCCCGACGTCTGTTTCAATTTGTGTCATAGCCTTCTATGGACATTTTCATCTCCTCTGTAAATCTCCCCTCAATTCTACCCAAAGATGTAAAGATATTTCTTCTCAGAAGCAGTATGAGTAATGTGACTTTGTTTTTGTTTTTTTTTTTACCCAAGGTGGGACTATATATCAGAGCCCAGGATGTATTATAATGTATATTAAATCTCTTACTCATTTAAAACAACAAAGATTTTTTTCTACAGCACAGAAATAAAAGATGGACACAGATGATATGTATGGTAGTCTGTAAAAGTGAAACATGTATAGGCTATTAAACTTGACTCACACATGAAATTGCACTGCTTTGAGGATGTTCATTTCAAAATAAAGTAGTTAGTGATTGGTTGCACTTGAATTGAGTAATAGCTGAATAACCAATTTATATTGATAACACTGTGTAACACAATTTTTGTTCCTGGGTGGTAAGTGTTATTTCCTAATTGCTTATGCCTCAAAAGTATAGAAAATGGCTATTATTCCCCACAAACTTTGCTTTTGTGACCAGGACAGTGATATTTCAAAATATCACTATTTCCAATGGGAAAATGGGCAAATGTGTGTCTTTTTGTTCACATAAAGTCAGAAAAAAACAACATATCAATCCAAATTAACATGTATTTATACTATTTTAATACAAAGATGACTACAAAAGATTTAGAAGTGAGTAGTTTTTCGAGATTTACAATTATACTGTATTTACTAAGAATAATAGCCATGTTCTATACTTTTGAGGCATAAGCAATTAGGAAATAACACTTACTACCCAGGAACAAAAAAAAAAAAAAAATTTGTTACACAGTGTAATTACATAACAGAAACACATTGTAGTCACTTACGGTCTGAGTTTACTAGTGTATCAGTCTGAGGCTGCCTTTCCAGGGGTGAGATAATTGCCAATCTCTGTTCATACTAGTGGCACATATTGTACCTAAACAATAATGTTCAATGTAGAATGCAATGTGGGTATTTGGAACAAATAAGTGGTAGGTAAACATTGTTAAAATTTGAAACATTGTCTGGTCTGGTCATATCCTTATAGCGTAACAAAGATTTTAAATTCCATATTTATCTTTCATTCATAAACCTTACAATAATTCAGATACAAATGTCTTTTATCCCAAGTAAATATTGTAAAATTATTATTTTTTTTCCTAATGGGAAAGCCATTTATTGGATTCTGCACACAATAATGATTTCATTATTGTGATTAAAAAATAAGCTGCAAGCCATTAAAAGCGAACATTTTCCCGAACGCCACTAATTTAATTACCTCATATATTTCTACTGGAAGATTTTGTCATGAGTTGCTGTAAGGTGAAGCAAGTGGATTGCGGCAAAGAGGAAATGGCAAAATAAATAAAATAGAAAAAACTGCATGATCATTACAAAATCAGCATTATACATTATCTCACTGTCCAAAGGGAAGTCCTTCTCAAGCCTGTATGCTTGAACAGCCCCATATTAACATAATCCCTCTGTAATGACATGCACTTTTGCTGTTTCATGGTATAATGTATTGTATAATAACTAAACGGATAAATGTACCACTATTTCGGACATTCTGAATGCTGATATGTGAAGATGTTTACTACCATATTTACATGGTTTAAAAACAAAGTCTGGGAAATTACAGTGCCACAGTGTGACTACTACACAACATGCTGTTTTAGTCCCTGGCAGCTTTCAATATTTGAGGAAATGTTTACTTAAAAAGAGGAAACTTAAGCATTCTCAAGATTAAGATATTTTTAAGTCTTTCAGGATAAAATGTTTAAATGCTTATTGGTGGCAGCATGTACATATGGGTATCTGGACCTCATAAAGTAGTTACATATAGATGGAAATAATTAAAGTCATTCTAAATTGCATGACTGAATATTACTTGTTTGCTATGGTCTTTGATCCGTTATTGACTGTAACTTTTAGCTGATGAAAGTAATATAACTGTTGCAGCCATCTAACCAGGGCCATGGGTAAATTAATGCCTTTGAGTATAAAAATAAATATATTTCAGGCTAAAAATAAAAAAAAAAATCCTGCTGTCAGGAATATTTGAAGGTACAAGCAGACAACTTTTTTCATACAAGTTTACAGGCACTTTGTTATCAACCCCTTTATCCAGTTATGGTAAGTATAACTTGTCAGTTTTCCAAAGTGCCATCTAGTTTGCAGCGGAACAAAAAATCTCTCATATCCCTGGTATACTCTTGACAGTTATTTATTAAGGATCTCATTCAATGCTCTCAAAAAAAAGTTGCAATTAAATAATAATGTCCACAAATTATTCAAAATTTTGCACAATTTACAGGAATGCTCCAAATGTCTATTTAGCGGGAGATCACAATGTTAACATTTTTACTATTATACAGAATTGTGAAATCCTTAGTTCTACTGATCGTTCTTTCTTTTGCTGTCTTCATTAATTTCAAATTCATAAGGCCATATCCAGACAGATCATCCTACCACTCTCATTTTCATTGTTGCTACTAAAGGTACTCTTACCACATAACTTTGTCACTACTTTTTCACCTTGCATAGGCCTACTGTATGTCTTCCTCTATGGGAAAAATATCAATGTTATGATATCGATGTGACAGTCCTAATGTATCTTACATGCTCATTATCATGTGGCTTATGAATCCACTTTTCCACACAGGAATTTGGACAGGATGAATAACTGTTAACCGCAAAGGGATCCCTTTAAGATGTAGTTGGCTGGATTCCCCAATGCATAGTTACTTTCATCAGCTGAATTAACAACAATCACTTCATACCAGAATCCTTCAAATAGGGGCATGTTGAGTAAAAGTTATACCAAAGAGTATTACTTATTATTTCATAATTTAGAACTCTTTTAATAATAATTAAATGTTTGATAATCAATATGCATTGTAAAACATTGTAAAACAATATTGGCTTAAAATGTGTTCATCATTAAAATGTCGAAGGCATTGTAAAGTAGATGTTGCCCAATACAGCATATGAAATAAAAGTTATTGTGCTGGGTAATAAAATGTTAATTAATAATTTGGAACTAAGTATGCACATTGTATTCATATGATAGCAAAGAGTATAAATATTCATATTCAAATTACAGTACATTAGTATCAAATGCAATAAACTGAAACAACATTTGTTCTTCATGACTGTCTGTTCATTTTTTATATTTAAGTATTATGTTTCACAAAACCCTCAAACAGGCTATTTATAGGCTCATTAGCTCAAATTAAAAACACAAGCTGTTTGTTGATGTGAACCTGCCTGCTTGCAGTAGATTTAGCTGGGGGCGGGGGGGGATGGGGGGGGGTAGGGTAGTACAATAGCATTCCTTTTATGAAGCCTGTGTATCCAGAAAGTAAATGGAGTTGCTCAAATGAGCCCTGCAGCTGAATTATTCTGTGCTCGAATCTCTTGCTGCTGGACTGCAGCAAAATGATTCTCAGTAACACTGTAAAAGCTGCTTGGTGGGTTTTCTGTCTCTTATGTAACTGTTTATTACCATAAAAAAATAATATGTGGTCATTTTCCATTATGTTAAATAGTGCATATATAATTACAACCGTTGTGTAATAGCACACTTGACTGTGTTACTTTGATTTAGGAACACATTCTGTGTATTGTTTGTGCAAATGATCAATTTACAAAGATACAACATACACAGCACATTTGACAATAATAATAATAATAATAATAATAATAATAATAATAATAATAATAATAATAATAATAATATAATAACGCAGTTCCATTTGTAATGATTCTGCAGTAAGCAAGATGCAGACCTTTTAAAAGTGTTATGTATTTCAGCTCCACCCACTTGAGTGACAGTTTGCAATCTGGCAGTGAGCAAGCGCAGAAAGAGAAAGCAATTGAACTATCGTAAGAGATAAGCTCTGGAACTGGGAACCTTTAGCACTGTGTGAAGAAACTATGTACGGATATAGTATGATGTATGATGTGAACTGGAACCTGCTATGCCCTGTACACTCAAATAAAAGTAAGAAAGCTGCTGCAGTAGTGCCTCCAGCTCATGCTATTCATCCACTATCTAACTTTTGTAGGGTTTTAGAGACACAGAAGAAAATAAATCTGTAAATAAGAAAAAAGAAAAGACATGCTGATATTGGGAAGGAACGGCAACCATGTGCTGAAAGTACCGTTTTGAATCTTTGGGCAGGTCTAATATTACTTACTTAAAACATACTAATTAAAAAGAGCATTCAGGTGTAATTAGAACAGTATCAGCTATTAAAAAAAAGTAATAGCAAAGGAGGTCCATTTAGTTGCCCTAATAAGCCACTAAAGATTTAAAAAAGAGACACTGATAATGCCTTCATTTGAACTATAATCATATTTGGTGTTCTGCAAAGTTTAGTGTTTTAATTTTAAGAAGATGCAAAGTTTACTGTTTTAAGGAGAAGAAGATTTCAAAATGAATATGTTGTACAATAATGTCTGTCGTTATGACAATTTTACTCCACCATAACGTGCTATAAATCCTTGTTATTCTAGCCTCTCAGTCTGTCAAGAGGCAATCCGTAGTCCTGTTGTTGTCATGGCAACCCACTTGCTGTACTCAGTTTTCCAAAATATGACACAGTTATCTAGAGGAATGCTATGAACTTGATGATTGTATGGAAGTCAGCACTGACTCTTCTTAGTATCACTGCCTGTTCATTCAAGTGGGTGGCATGATAGACTTTTTTTTTTTTTAAACACAGTAAATGACAATGGCATTTAAAAACAAATGTATTTATCTAAATGCAAATGCCAGCAGTATCCCGTCAATCTACCAGTGAGCTGACCTTTGCTAAGTGCTATATGGTGTATGTACAAAACATACAATATCACAGCAACCTCTTTACACATCCTAAACAAAAACAGTGTTCAGTTACATCTCATATTCAACAAATACAGTATGAAAAGCATATTTAAAATGGAAAATGGGCAGCTAAGCTGACAAAACCCCTCAGCCCAGGTGGCAGTGGTGCAAAAACGTGTATTGTTAGGGGTTGGAAGGTGAGGAAAGGTACTTAAAAGTGTTTTCCCCACTTGAATCTTCTTAGAGATGGAATCTGTAATTAAAATAAACTGGCCTGGCAATATTACACACTTTAGTTTTTTAAAATCTTTTCTTTTTTCACACCGAAAAAAAAATATTGACTTAATGTGCAGTCTTATCTTTAAATCAGCAATAATGTCTGAAATGTATGTGATACATCAAAAAGTAGAAGCAAAAACAAACAAATAAAAAAAAAAAAATATCATAAAATCTGCAACAGAACATGACAACAAGACAAAAATCGCTCTCAGATGCGGAATATCATGTTCTCATTTTTGTACACTGTTCTGGCAATTTTCTTACTTCATAAGAAGCTGCTTTTTTGGTACTTTGCTTGCATGACAACAGCAAGCATGCTATTCTATGTCGAGGAACTTAAACAAGAAATGCTGATTTTATATGTAGGTTGGAACTAGGACTGTCATTCTCATTTCTGCACATAACCCCCATTGAAAGAAGCAGGTCAGTATTGTGTACATCCAATTGATATCTATTGAATGGCTCAAGGTGTTCAGTGATATTGGTCTGACTCTTGCATTTATGCTAAGTTACTATGAATCCTTCAGTTTCAATTCTATTGGGTTGCCTGTATGACATAACGATGATGAAAACTACATAGTAGTGAAAGCAATGCTCTTTACCACTGGATTTATCTTGACAAGTTACATTTAATGATAAAACCGTTCATGTAGTCAACGCAGTCAGCAACTGATAAACAAAATAGAGATTACTTAGTTGTCCGGAGATGACTCCCATACACCCTCCAAGGCAGCACACAATGATTTATAACCGAAATATCCCTGAATAAACTAACACAATCTTCTTGCTGCTATAACAAATGTCTTCCACATACAGAACTGCAGGTCACAGAGGAATGCAAGCAAATGCATTGTTCTGGGATTTTCACCGTGAAGCGCAAATGCAATTGAATGTGCTTTTATTGTCTTGGCTTTTATCCAAGTGTTTTTAATTTTTCTGGTTTCTTCCTCCTTATCACAGTTCATTATTTCATAACTTTAGGATGGAACTGTGCAATAAGGTATGACACCCAATGACTGGCTATTGTATATGGGATCCAAACAGTTCACTTTGGCGGCATTGTTTCAGTGCTGTTTGCTAATTTACAACAGCTTCTTCCTTGGTAAAATCATTATGATCTTTTATTCTATCTTTTAAAAATATTCCCCATACACAATGATATGCCCCTAGCTATTTGATATTGGAGACATTACATGTAGATACAATACATAATACAGTACAACTGAGTGCTTCTCTGTACTTTCCAAAAGAGCATACACTATAAACAACTATGTTGATGGTTCTAATGTCAAATATTAAAGAAAACTCATATATGATAGAGGCATTGCAAAAAGCGGAGTGATTTTTTTTCAGTGTTGATGATAAGAGAAGCTATCCACATTAAAAATCTCTCTGGATCCCTATAATTAGCTGAACTCTTAAAGAATGCTGAATTATAGAGAGGTGGGGACTGCCACTTGGAATCTGATGAGGTGCTTGAGGAAAGGAGTGTGCAGTGCTGAGGCAAGTAGTATGAAAAGTGCTTGGGCTGTTACCGTATCAGTGCTTGTCACATTAAACAGAACAAAAACAAGGAAACTCAGCCTGGGAACCCCTGATAGCAAAGCCTTGTTGTTATAACTCAACAGTTGAGCAAAGGGCTATCTGAAGCAAGCGCTGCAAATAAATGTGAGCACCTGTGTTTTTCTTCTTTGTATAGAAGGCAGTCGCTTTCACTCAAGTTACTCCCTTTGAAGATCTACTAAGTTGAACTGGTAAGAAGTTGAAAAAAGTACTGTATGCTTTACATTTCTTGCCGCTGTATTGTATCCCTTTATGGAATATGTCTCTAGCTTTTTAACTGACAAATATAGAGAAATATAAGTAAAGCATTGTCTAAGATGGAAATAACATGTAATAGTATATCGAACAGGAAACCTGGAGTTGATTACAAATCTTACCTTGACCCATCATACTATAAATGTGAAATAATATAAGTTTTAGGTGCTTATTTTTAGCTTTTTTCAGGGCTTTGCTTTTTATATACTGTATGAAATTTTGTTTTTCGTTACTTTACAAAATGTGTTTTTTTGTCACAATATGTATAATAGTTCGACAGTACTTACACACTTAAATTGTACCTTCTTTCCTTTTTTGTCTTCCTCAACGAAATCCTTATGGTCACGGGTACATTCTTCTGGGGTTTTTGTATGTAGGCATTTTTTACATTTCAGCACAATTTACAATTTAGTTTTTAAACCTCCCTACCTAACTATAATAGAGCTTTAAATCCTGCAAACAAGTCTCTGTTTCTACTATAACTGTAATCTCGTTTTAAATCTTGCAAGTGGAGTCTCCAATAGAAATTTGCAGAAATTTGCTGCCACTCAGTAGTTGGGGTGGGTTTATTTGATACACACTGTTTTTAATTGTTGTTGTATCGGGCGTGTTCTATCAGTTTTTATCAGTTAAAACTGAAAATCAGTAGCTCTAAATATAATGCACTGTAAAGGATTTACAGTTTTTAGTGTTTACTTAACAATGTTCCAACATCAATTGTATGCTACATGTATGTAAAATACATGTAGACATTTACTACTGTTCAGATATCAATCCGTAACTTTAAAAAGTTTACTGGAATAATTTAAGTAAACAGTCAGAAATCCAGATACTCATTGACAAAGCAATGGATACGACCATAAATTAAAGGTGTTAACAGGACAGAGGAGAAGACACAGTCTTGTCTCAGAAAACAGAGATCAGCTTTTATATGATATTGCTGATATTAGGGTAAATTTGAGTGATCTAAATAGTGGCAAAAGTAAACATAGCCACTCTTTTAGTATTAAAAACAAGAGCAACTGCTGAACTTTATTTACCTTTAAGTACTGTCACAGAGACGGCCAAAGTGGGCGGCGTCAGAACCAGGAAAAGTAATGAAATACACAGACAAGACGGATGAATTGAAATGATGATGGCGCTTGCTTGCGCCGGTTTATTGCAAATAAAAGGGTTTAACAAACAAACAGAAACAGGACACGGCACTTTATGCCAAAATAAATAGACAAACAAAAATGGACTATACTTAACAAAACATGATGCACGGACAGACACACTAACAAACATGGTGAGCAGATAAATACAAGTATCGTGCTGGTCCCACCAGCACACAATAGCAATTGAAATTATAACGCTCCTACTCTCTCTCCCAATCTCCACTCACCGAACACCCAACCCCGAGTGGGTGAAAGCATGCTGTTTTTATGCAGCTGTACCAAGACTTGATTGCTAATCAATCATTCAATTGAAGTCTCGGTACAACTGCATGTGAATTAATAAAGTGCAATTCCCCGTGCTCACATATTATTACTTTTTACTTGCACGTGAAGTGCTGTGCAATCCTCGTGCCTAAATACAAATATACATTTTAAACACTCATGTTACACAGACCCGTTTATATCCCGTGTACCAATGACTATACCCAAACATCTAACACACTACACGCAACATATAACAGAAAATACACACGGGGCGGGCACTTTGTCACAAGTACACAGAAGAGACAAATAGGTATTGTTTTCACAAGGGGCTCTTTTTAATGATTCAGACAATGACATATTTAGATCCACCACTGTTCAGATCAATTGTATAGACTTTGACACAAAGATGGAATTAAATAAATGTGCCATGTATCCTTCTACTTTGTTTGTTTGTTTGTTTGTTTGTACAGTAGAAAACTAGCTTCAGTGTAATGGCAATTGAAAGGTGACCTCAAATTCATCCTTGTAAGACCGGCACATTTAATGAGTCTTGAAAAGACATGACAGATTTATGATGTCAGACGGTTTCAGTGAAAAGTTTCATAAAGCCCAGCACAGTCCTTTATCAATAAGACAATCAATCACTTCCAAGACAAGGTCTTGCATGTTCCACCATTTAGATTTCCCGTTCTGCAAAATGAATGGAGATAAATGAACGTGCTGTCTTCTTGAAGCAGGCAGGAGGAGCTGTGCGAGGTTACCAAGCATGAAAGCTGTCACTGCACATTTCGTCCGTGGCGGTACTGATTTTACACCTGATTGGCTGCGCCTGCACCAGTTAGCAGCAGTAACATGGCCTCTGCTGCAGCTGTGGTGCAGGTCTTGTGCAATATGATAGACCTCAACCTGGCTTCACTTGACTTTAGCTCAGGGCTTTAATATTTCTACATGCATACAGGTCATATTCTAGCTGAACTAAATTCCAGACAATGTGGATTTGTAATAGACTTGACCAAAAAATAACAACAAAACACAGATTTTCACTAATTTGTCATTTAGTTAACAGTATACCTCAGAGTAATTGCACAACGGATTTGGGCTTTGATATAAACTGAAATGCAAAGCACGTAGCCTTGTATTTTATTTATTTTTTTAATAGATCTTTCTTTTTCCCCTTTCGGCTCTTTCACCGATTCCACTTGAATGCAAATTCATGCAAACGCGACAAGGGAAGTGGCAGGAGGCTGGGAGAGTGTGGTTTGAGTGGGAATCAGTTTAGAAGAAGATGTCACAGCAGGACGACTACAGCACAGATATGACAATGAATCAAAGTGCCTGGCTTGAGTATCTTACCATTATTTCAGCAGTCAGGTGACAGTGTCATTAAGTTGAAGAGGATTGGGGTTCTCTCCAGCTAAGTTCCTTTATAAAAAATGTTTTTTTAAGGAATAAATTTACCTTTAAAGGAACACGCTCTAAAAACATGTGTTATTTAAATAAGCCATTATACCTTTATGACTAAAGTGCTTAAATGAGAAAAATGTCACCAATAGATATTTGTAATTGCCTAATCTAGAGGAAAAGGGTTTCATCAGTTAGAGGCTAACTGAAATGTTTCTTTCAGCTAAGTCTCTGTAAGCAGTTTTAATAATAGATTAAATAGTTCACTAAGCCTTTGAGTGACATGAATACACATTTTACTGCTGTAGCACAGAATATGTAGTATTCATTTTTCGACTGCAAAGAAACACATACTTTTCATCTTCTAGATCAGTTCTTGTCACATGGCAATGTATCATCTAACAATGTTATGTTTACATTTTCATCAGCTTGATGAATGGCATGACTATTCAAACTGTGTTTTAAAGCAATTTTCAACTGTTCAACTGTTCAAATATTCAAAACGTCATCAAATAAATGGTATAACGCAATAAATCTTGTGAAGGGAAGCAAGAATTTATATATATATATATATATATATATATATATATATATATATATATATATATATATATAAAACTATAAAAAGAATAATAATACCTAGTTCCATAATGATAATCCAAATTCATTCAATTTCTTGGTTTATGACATCATCCATCATGCAGACCCCTATGGACCTATTTGGAGGAAGATGGAACAGGAATAAATCACTTCTAAAGGTAATTTCTTATGTTCTGTTGTGTGGCCTGGATCTACTCACTTGCTATGGTCCACTTTGTTTTTTAATCAAGATTAGAATCATGCACACACAGCAGTGTTGGATAGATAGTGAAGTCTCTGCTGCTTTTTTTGTTGTGAAACTGTCCCAGGGCATCTAAACTTTCCCAATGCATCTATGTCTCGCTACAAATAAATAATTTTACCAGAAGACTGCTGCTAACTTGCCATTATGCATTGCTCAAGATAAGCACCTTCAACATGAAACAAGGCGCGTCAAAGCACTTCAAAGAGTACATTTTGTTTCAGCACATTTTCTACTGCCTTGATCACTGCAAGCTGCAATTCTTTTTTCTTCTGTAAGCGTTCAAACCACTTGGTGCTGTGTCAGTAAAGAAAATTAATGTGCTGTAAAGAATTATAAAAGCACACTAATCTATACTGCTTAGATACAGTGTTTACAGCTACAAGAAAGATCATTGTTTTGCAATTTTCTGCATGAGCACACAACAAATGAAAACAGCGGGCAAAGCTCAGAGCTCCTATTTCATTAAAAAAATAAGTGAAGGGGGAATGTTAGGGGGGTGGGGGGGTAATATTTAAAAGAAAAAAATGTATAATTAAAACTGCATCTTGATGTATAGTTTTTAGCATATATTTACATTATTTTAGATAATATTATACATGCTCTTTACCAATCTACATGTGAGCCCCTGAACAGAATGAGTTCTATATGGCATAATTTAAATAGCTTTTAATTGGGCAGAATTTCTTTTTTTTTTTTGGGGGGGGGGAGGGGGTATCTGATTGATTGCATGACCATTTGTTAGCACATTTTCGCATATTACTCATCATCTAGGCTACGAGCATGTTGCTGTGTTTTGTATAGTAAACAAGTGATGTCAACACTTCAGGGCACAGATTGATTGGTGGTGATGACATTTTAATTTTTCTCCCAAACAAAAGCTCTTTAATAAACGCTGGCGGTTTTTAACCAAGTTTTTATTTTTTAATTATAATATATTTTTTAGTGGTGGGCACCAATATTGATATTTTGATATGATATAGAGTAGATATTGCTTGATATCAATAATAATTTCCATACATATTTTTTATTGCTAATACTGCAACAAATACAATTGCAGTATAATCAAGTGTATTTTACATTAAGATACAACAAACCCTATACATACCAATCACTGTCACTCTCGTAGGCAAACACCACACACTAAAGTATTATTTACCCATTTTATCCCATTGATTGGCGTTTAGGTTCCAAAGACTATTTGTAAGATGCACTACGCACTATTGGCATTATTTTGAGATATGCACATGCATCAATTGTTAATTGCCATTAATGTATTTTTAAAATGTTAATTTTCAGTATTATAAATGATGTACTTTTAAAACATCAAAACACATCTCAAAATACTGCAAAATTCGACATGGCACTGCACGTAATACTTTAGAGATGTATTAGGTAGTAAGGCAGCATTTACACACAGCAGCTGCAGATTCAATTACTTCCAGATTGGTTAGAAAATGAACAAACCCGAAGTCTGTGCACAGTATAGAAATATTTCGGTTTTGATGTGGCTAATGATGGAATAGTAAAACAGTATAACAATACCTTGTTTTTCTCCATGGATAGTGTGATTCAAGCCACCACCAAGTTAAAGTAAGATATTGCTTTTCATATGTAAATAGCTGTTAAAGTCTATATATGTTTGATATGTATTGTATTGTATGATATTATATATAAAGTATTGATATGCAGAAATAAAAGTTGTTTGAGATAAAAACAAATCTGAAATGTCTCAAAACATGTCATGTTAGATCACTGCAGTCAATTTGCTTCCAAAATGTGTATAACTTTAACATATTTTAAGAGTGAATAGCATCCGATTAAAGAAAGCACAGTAAGTAAAACAATTATTAAATACATAAATCACTGCTAACTTGCATGTCTGAGCCCCGGAAGCAAAGATAAAGCAATCAAAAACCACAATGACCTACTTCAATTTCAAATAGTGAAATGTGCCTTTTTTTTTTTTTTTTTTTAAAGATTAATTGCAGCAATAAGTGTCATAAATGTACATTTTCTTCATACTGAGGGATCCGTCTGTTCCTGGCATTGGTTTTTCCACTTCACAGTTTTCACCTGAAACTGATTCAATCCAAAAAGAACAACAAACGTTATTGGCATTTGGCTGGAAGGTATTTAATAATATTATCACTCTATCGAGTTCTGAGTCCTTTTAGTGATAATGTTTTAATCTGATTGCTCTAAATATTAATTCAACACTTTTAATTAAAATACATGTATTGAATTTCAGTGATGTAAGCCTGTTTAATCAACCTGTTGGATATTATTGCCCAAGGGTTCTTAGCTTACCAACTTTTTTTGTGGAGAATTGGCAAATTAAAACTTTAAAAGGTATTTTGCCAAAGGTAAAAATTAATAACTTCACCAATTCCTCATTTAATTTGGAGAAATACTGCATTTTCACCTGTTTATAATTAACAACCACCTAATGTATCCCTAAGCTTTCCATGTAAAGACATTGATAGTCAATTGAGTTTATGTTTAATATGGGGAGTGGTGGGTGTTGCAAGTGCTGCTGTATGTTTCGGGTGTTTGATGTGAGAAGCTTCCAAATAACCTTGTATTTCTACTGCTTGGGACCTTTGGAATGGAACCTGCATGTTACAAAGGGCTGCACATGGATATATTGAATGGAGACAACCAGAGGCCATACTACAGGGCAATGGTTCGTGTCTACTCAATTGTGCAATTCCAGGTACATATTGTTGTCCCACTTTTCTTTAATGGAAACCTTTTTGCCTGGTTTTTATGCTGGGAAAAGAAAGTTCCAGAGTGACCTACATACAAATATGTCTTCCTTACTGTACTGCTCTTAAGATGAAGTACATTACTTCCTACCATTTACTTCAAAACCAATGGATTTTTAAAAACATATTTTTTGCTCAAGGTTGTGATCATAATGTATGGTGCCTCTTGTTATCCAATCCACAGTCATTTCTGTGGTCATGTTGGCACCAGCATTAGTATATACTGTATGCTGATTACAGCAGGTGCAAGGTAAACTGTTGTTTGAGACTTGAACTGAATGTAAACTTATAGTATATTTAAACTTTTACATTCAATAGAAAGCCATGAGTAAGATTCAGATAATGTGCCTGTAATAGAAGAATTCAACCTAAATTTGACTAATCCATTTACTCTGGGTTTCAATGTGAGACTGTCACAAAGACAGCTGTAGTGGGTGACGTCAGACCAGAAACAGGAACCAAGAAAAAAACAACAGAGAGGTGGAGTTGGGTGGAGCTGAGCGATTGGTTTCGCTCAGCATTTAATGAATGAACAGAACAGTAAATAAAAAGGTTGTAACAAACAAAAAACACAGGACACGGCACTTTTGCCAAATAAAAGAGACAAACAAAACGAACTACACAGACAAGTACGGTGAGCTGATATTTTAACTATTAACTATTATTATAACCTCCGTCTCCAATCCTGTTCTCCACTCACCGAAAACACAACCCCGAGTGAGTGAAAACATGCAGCTTTTATGCAGCTGTACCGAGACTCGCTTGCTAATCAATCATTCAATTGGAGCTTGCTACAACTGCACTTGAATTAATAAAGTGCAATTCCCCGTGCTCACATTTTATTACATTTTACTTGCACGCGAAGTGATGTGCAATCCTCGTGCCTAAATACAAATATACATTTTAAACACTTGTGTTACACAGACCCATTTATATCCCGTGTAACAATGACTATACACCAACATTAACATACAACATATAACACAAAATACACACAGGGGTGGGGCACTTTGCAACAGAGACCTATAGTTTTATTCTTCAATTTATATTGAAGTCTAATAACTAGACATGAATATAAAACAGTGGCAACACACATTAGTCCTATAATACCACTTTGTAAGACTCCATGGGGGTGATTATGCTCTCATTTTATTTAGAAAACTATCTTTGATAAGAACATAACATGAGTAATGTTCACATTTGCTCAACACTGAAATGGGCAGCAGAGGCAAAAGAACCTTGAGCAGCCATTTTATTCTTGATTTGCTAAAGATCAAATGTCAGAATGAAGGTGGTATTTATTCACATATCCCTACAGCTAGGAAAGCCATTATCAACACACATACAAGACCTGGAAAACAACATATTTCACAGCAGAATACAAGGGGGATCATTGTTCTCATGTTACATTTTCTATTGTTGCAGAGGCCTTGAAGCCATTGGAACAACAAGTGAAGTGGTCAGAACAGGATATGGAGTTTGTAACATAATTATTTTTTGTTTTCAATATATAATCTCACTTTCAATCTCTCCATAAAATAGTGATTTGCTCTAAAGCCGATTCAGACTGAAATGATTAATTTCATACGCTCCAAATAAATATCTTCCATTTACTATTCGACTTAGTATACCCTTACTAAGCCCAACATTTGAAGCATAAGAGTAACGTTTATTCAATAAATCTTGATTAATTGCTTGGTTAAAATGATACATGGGAAAAATTGTGTGTGTGTGTTTTACTGTATACTACAGACTTACACAATTTTTTGTTTGAGTGTACCCAAATGCATTATATTTTAAAACAATGGCTGCAAATTCCAATGCAATCTAATGGATCACTTTCTAGTCCTGTGGTGTTCTATTTCATTATGAATTGGTGACCTTTTTAAAATTGTATTCAGGACTAGAAAATCCTTACAAAATAACAAGACACCCGTGATTCACATTTTACTCAGTTTAACCTTATGGCCACCGGTGTTACCCATGAATGGATGTTGTTTTTTTCAAATCCCAAGCACAAAACTTGTTTTCCACTATACTTGTGAGGTTTCTTTTGAAGGCAACAAAGTTATGGAAACACATTAATTTCTGATATACAGAAGTAGTTTTATACATTCACTATGGCAACAAACTCGCTAATCAAAATAAAATAACATGCAATGACTGTCAACTTTGTCTCATTTAAATAGTGAAGGCATTGCATAGATTGACATCACGGCAATCCATGATTATAATTGTTTTTGTTTATGGAATATAACCTCTATCTATTGTTCCTATAACTAAGCGGTCACCTAAACAGAGTTTTTTTTTTTTAAATACAAGAAACTTAAATAAGCAATAGTCCTTCACAGACACCCTGCTGACTGCAAATAACATGAGAATGGGAAAGTGGATCAAGTGACCCGCAAATGTGCAACTTCATTTATATTAATTATTCCAATTGATCCCCCCCCCCCCCCCCCCCGTGCCTCTCTTTCAAATGCACTTTATCATGGCAGTTGTAAAACGATGGTCTACATTTGCACAAAAGGGCATGTTCATTATTATCACAATGTATTTGGATATCAATAGATCAAAGGTTTTTAATAGTTCTGTGGAAAACTTTAACAGAATGATATCTTATTTCTATATATTCAAAATAGTAATATAGTACTAATAATCAGTTTCATAAAGAGACAATGACTGCCATTAAAAATGGAAACATAAGTGTGGATATTATATAGAATACAGAAAAGGTACATCTACATACAGTAATATGAATCTGACCAAAAAAAATATTACTAAAACTTGTAGTGTGTTCTAAAATTCAGACAAGAGGACTGGACACAACTAGTATTTATCAATGAGATGTATTTAATTTGGTACTGAAGCTATGTGGATATGATGGGACTGCCTACTCCAATATAAATTAATGGCAAATGCTGTTCTGGATTAGATTTCCCAAACAAGAATACTGACTACACAGACAAGGCTACAAAATACAATTTACGTCAGCAAGTAGTTTTTTGTTTTTTTCTAAAATTGTGGTCATTCACTTTCTTGTTTTCAGTGAGTCATTTGCACTGAAATTCTTGAAATTGAAATTTGAGAAATTCAAGCGCAGCATGCTTTCAGACAACAGCATGGGCTGGAGTCCTGTTCCTCTGCCAATTTTAGCTCCATTTTAAATAGAAATGCTACAGTTTTCTGACAGCTTATTTGTATTGTCCTATGTAGATTAAATACAGAAGCTACCACAGAAACTCATGTTTTGGAAATAGTGTGCTTACCGTTTATTTTAATTTTTTTATATGTAAAAGAGTAATGATGTTGGGAGGTGTACACTAGAATTTTCAGCATAGTTGACCATGAAGAACTGCAGGCTGAGTATATATTATACAGTCACATTAGGTCTGCCAGCATGAAACCTCCAGCAAATGATATATAACTCAATTGACCAGGTGAACATAAGGCAGCCCTGCAATTTGGAATTTGTCTCACATCCAAAGGTTCATACATGCAAAAGTGTACTGTACTGCAACAGAACGCACTCTCAGCAAAGGAACAGCTTGTTAACTTTCAAAGCGGAATGTAACTGCAGCATTATCTGCTCTGCATTGTACATGGAGTGGAGCTGCCGGAAAGACTGGCACTTGATTATAAAGTCGTACCACATTCTTCAGATCGTAATCAAAGGCCTTTTCGGGGATTACAATGTGCTTTGAGCTATTAAACAAGTGCTGCCAACGTTAGTTAAATAAATAAGTAAAACGCATTAATACAGATTTATTCAGGAAAAGATGTAAGAGGTATTCACAGGTACATTTGTGTATACTATAAAATTTGAATATCAATGAATCTAAGCTCCCTATTTATGTAAAGCACGAAAAAAGGCACCCCAAACACCATCCAGGAAAAATATATTTCCCAGCATGATTTTGAAGCTTTTGTCAAATTCTGTCTACTTACGATCCTTCTGTGATGCAAATAAAAATGTAGATAAAATTGGCCTTAGATAAAATTGGTGGCCTTAAATATTGTGGTCCATCATTCAGTACCTCAACTTGTAATGTTATCTTAATATGTTGTGGATGTGTTTCCAAAGAAGCCCTGGAAAGTGGCTTTGAGTATGTACAATATGTCAAGGAAATTCATGGTTAAGTTCTTTTCAATACAAGCATTCCCCAGATATTTAATTCAAACTATTGTCTGTGTGACATGCTGTGGTGATTGGGTTGTTAACACTGATTCCAGAACATTCTTAACCAGATCTAACTCTTAACTCTTTGAAGCTCATCTTCCAAAATGTTATCTGATTGTCTCGTCTAAGGTGTCATAAAATTTACCAAGCAAAGCTATATTGTGTTAAAAGTTAGTTAAATTGCTTTAAGAATATTTTTTAATTACATAACTTGTAGACACAAGCTTAATAGTTATTTTACAGTACCGAGAAAAAGTTTGTGAACCCCTTAGGATTTTCACATATTTCACATATTTCAAACCTAAAATGTTATTAGCTCTTAATTTAAGTCCTAATAATAGAAACAGATTAAACAAATGACATAAAAACATGATACTTTTTCAACATGTATTTATCCACAAATGATTCAACATTCATTATCCATGTGTGAAAAAGTACGTGAACCTTTAGATTTAGTAAATGGTGGCACCCCCTTAAGCAGCAATGACTTCAACTAAGCGTTTTCTGTAACTGTTGGTCAGTGTCTAACATCGGTTTTGAGGAATTTTGGCCCATTCTTCCTTACAGAACTGCTTCAACTCGGTGACATTTGAGTGCTTCCTTGCATGGACAGCTCGCTTCAGGTCCTGGGCCATTAGGCCATTCTAAAACGTGGAATTTCTTCTTCTGCAGCCATTCTTTTGTAGATCTGCTTGTATGTATAGGATCATTGTTTTGCTGCATGAACCACTATCAGTTCAGTTTCAGCTCATGGACGGATGGCCTGACATTCTCCTCTACAATCTTCTGATACAATGCAGAATTCATGGTTGTGTTAATGATGGCAAGCTGTCCAGGTCCCGAGGCAGCAAAGCAACCCCAAATTATCACACTCTCACCACCATGCTTGACGGTTGTTTTGGAGTTTTAAATGATAAATGTAAAATCCTTTGATAACAAGACATAGGTGGATGCATTCCATTTCTAACACACCCTTTTTGTGTGACATGCAACTGTCTACTAAAAACTGTGAACCAATGGAAGGACCAACAAGGATGCGTTTACAGTACAAGGAAACGCCTACACATCGTGTTATTTAAACTCAAAACAAGGATTTTCACACTCTGGATTCGTTCTTTCTTCAAAACCTCTCATCACTCTGAACTCAAACTCCGAAGTTCTTCAACGAAGGTGCAATGATGTAATCTTCAAAGCTGTCCCGGAGAACATGGGCTCCCTCCGGAATGACGAAAGCTTTTGCCTACAGACTTCACGGAGATACTGCACTGCGCTGCTGCACAACTAACTTCTACAGAGAGGATGACCGTGTTAAGAAGACTTTGTTTTTAACATCGCACCAACAGAATAAGAATCAAACTTATATTATGTGTTTACAAGTAACTGAACTGAAGCCATGCTATTGACATTGTCACAATACGTAATGTGCGTCTATTTAACTTTGATTTGAAATACTTAAAACATACATAATATTAACTGGTAATCTATTTTCATCATGAATCTTGGGATAATTACGCCAGAATCACGAGTTCTTATTGAGGTATTGTGTTTATTATGGTTAATAATTACATTATGGTATTTTCTTTAATGATAATTGGTGAGGACACAGTTAGAACATAAGAACATAAGAAAGTTTACAAACGAGAGGAGGCCATTCGGCCCATCTTGCTCGTTTGGTTGTTAGTAGCTTATTGATCCCAAAATCTCATCAAGCAGCTTCTTGAAGGATCCCAGGGTGTCAGCTTCAACAACATTACTGGGGAGTTGATTCCAGACCCTCACAATTCTCTGTGTAAAAAAGTGTCTCCTATTTTCTGTTCTGAATGCCCCTTTTTCTAAACTCCATTTGTGACCCCTGGTCCTTGTTTCTTTTTTCAGGCTGAAAAAGTCCCTTGGGTCGACACTGTCAATACCTTTTAGAATTTTGAATGCTTGAATTAGGTCGCCACGTAGTCTTCTTTGTTCAAGACTGAACAGATTCAATTCTTTTAGCCTGTCTGCATATGACATGCCTTTTAAGCCCGGAATAATTCTGGTCGCTCTTCTTTGCACTCTTTCTAGAGCAGCAATATCTTTTTTATAGCGAGGTGACCAGAACTGAACACAATATTCAAGATGAGGTCTTACTAGTGCATTGTACAGTTTTAACATTACTTCCCTTGATTTAAATTCAACACTTTTCACAATGTATCCGAGCATCTTGTTAGCCTTTTTTATAGCTTCCCCACATTGTCTAGATGAAGACATTTCTGAGTCAACAAAAACTCCTAGGTCTTTTTCATAGATTCCTTCTCCAATTTCAATATCTCCCATATGATATTTATAATGTACATTTTTATTTCCTGCGTGCAGTACCTTACACTTTTCTCTATTAAATGTCATTTGCCATGTGTCTGCCCAGTTCTGAATCTTGTCTAGATAATTTTGAATGACCTTTGCTGCTGCAACAGTGTTTGCCACTCCTCCTACTTTTGTGTCGTCTGCAAATTTAACAAGTTTGCTTACTATACCAGAATCTAAATCATTAATGTAGATTAGGAATAGCAGAGGACCTAATACTGATCCCTGTGGTACACCGCTGGTTACCACACTCCATTCTGAGGTTTTTCCTCTAATCAGTACTTTCTGTTTTCTACATGTTAACCACTCCCTAATCCATGTACATGTGTTTCCTTGAATCCCAACTGCGTTCAGTTTGAGAATTAATCTTTTGTGCGGGACTTTGTCAAAAGCTTTCTGGAAATCTAAATAAACCATGTCATATGCTTTGCAATTATCCATTATCGATGTTGCATCCTCAAAAAAATCAAGCAAGTTAGTTAGGCACGATCTCCCTTTCCTAAAACCATGTTGACTGTCTCCCAGTACCCTGTTACCATATAGGTAATTTTCCATTTTGGATCTTATTATAGTTTCCATAAGTTTGCATATAATAGAAGTCAGGCTTACTGGTCTGTAGTTACCTGGTTCAGTTTTGTTTCCCTTTTTGTGGATCGGTATTACGTTTGCAATTTTCCAGTCTGTCGGTACCACCCCTGTGTCAAGAGACTGCTGCATGATCTTGGTTAGCGGTTTGTAAATTACTTCTTTCATTTCTTTGAGTACTACTGGGAGGATCTCATCCGGCCCAGGGGATTTGTTTATTTTAAGAGCTCCTAGTCCCTTTAACACTTCTGCCTCAGTTATGCTAAAGTTATTTAAAACTGGATAGGAACTGGATGACATGTGGGGCATGTTGTCAGTATCTTCCTTTGTAAAAACTTGTGAAAAGTAATCATTTAACATATTTGCTATTTTTTTTTCTTCCTCTACGATTTTGCCATTTGTATCTCTTAAACATTTAATCTCCTCTTTGAATGTTCTCTTGCTGTTGTAATATTGGAAAAACATTTTGGAATTGGTTTTAGCTCCCTTAGCAATGTTCATTTCTATTTCTCTCTTGGCCTTTCTAACTTCCTTTTTGACTTGCGTTTGCAGTTCTGTGTACTCTTTCTGCGTACTTTCTTTTTGGTCCTTTTTTAATGCTCTGTAAAGTGCCTTTTTTCGCTGAATATTTTTTTTAATTGATCTATTAAACCATTTTGGCAATTTAGTTTTACATTTAGATTTGTCTACTTTAGGGATATAATTGTTTTGCGCCTCTAGTACTACATTTTTGAAGAACAACCATCCTTCTTCTGTGGGTGTTTTCTCTATTTTACTCCAATCTACTTCTGTTAGTCTCTGTTTCATACCTTCATAGTTTGCTTTTCTAAAATTGTAAACCTTAGCTTTAGTCTTTACTTTTGGGGATTTAAAAAACACTTCAAATGAGACCATGTTGTGGTCTGAGTTTGCCAGTGGTTCTCTGACCTCTGTTTTAGTTATTCTATCTTCGTTATTTGAAAAGACGAAATCAAGGCATGCCTCCCCTCTAGTGGGTGCCTTCACAAATTGTGTTAGAAAGCAGTCATTTGTCATTTCCACCATTTCTATTTCATCCTTCGCGCTACCCACCGGGTTTTCCCATTTTATTTGGGGGAAGTTGAAATCCCCCATTAGTATGGCTTCTCCTTTGCTACACACATTTCTAATGTCATTGTATAACAGATTATTGTGCTCACCATCTGAATCTGGCGGTCTATAGCATGCTCCTATTATTATGCCTTTTGAATTTTTGTCTGTTAGGGTTGTTCTGACCCATATTGATTCGGTTTTATTTTCTTTGTCCAGGTTTAACACCTGGGCTTCAAGACTGTTTCTTATGTATAGCGCTACCCCTCCTCCTCTTCTGTCCTGCCTGTCTTTCCTATACAGTGTATACCCACAAATATTATATTCGTCCCCATCACTCTCAGATAACCATGTTTCTGTAACACCTATCACATCATAGTTACCTGTTAGTGCAGTAGCTTCAAGTTCTAGAATTTTGTTTCTGATACTTCTAGCATTTAGATAAATACATTTAATGGTTGTGACATAAACCCTAGATAAACAACGTAAATATTCACGACAAATAGATGTTTCGGGTTGGTAAGGAGATGAATGTAGATATTAGATAACTCAGTTACTGTAATGTGAATAGTTGTTTCTCATTAACTCGGTGTGCTCTGAAGCAACACTCCATTAATTTTCAAGTTTGCAACAGCAGCATGCAGTTCTGTCAGTATGGAGCAGATCTGATATAATCAACACCTTATTTGAAAACGTTGCACAGCAATACGGGGTCTTTTGCGTCAAGCTGTTTCATAAGTTCTGGTGAAGTGACTTTGCAGCGGAAATGTGGAAATAAATAAAATATTGAATGAAAGACATTTAAATATCTTAAATGATATACTGCAAGAAAGATTTTAATGAATAGTCAATGAAATGAAAAGGCCTTGAGTAATGTCTTCTTATAAAGAGCCCAGCACTTAAATATTTAATTTAAACGGGCTCTAAAGAGCTAAGGAACAGAACCTGTTATCACTTGTTTTTAATAGTATAAAAGAAAGCAGTGCACATTTTATGTTATCCCCAAAATGAACAGAAACAGTGTAAATCAAAATTAATGAAACAAGTTTAAATTATTTTGAGAAACCCTGCATTGCATAAGATAATAGAGTCTTCAAATATATTTTTCCAGCCACACTGTATGTTTTATATGGTTGTATTGCCATCTGTGGAAACAGTAACCATGCAAAAATAAATAAATACATAAATAAATAATTCTGTTGTACAGTAGATCTTAGTATGGCCGGTGTTTTAGAGTGGTGCTAATTAGAAACAAAAATTAAACAAGTCATTATCTTTTGAAAAAACAGGCCCTCGTAAAGATCTTAACATCAGTTTTTGAACCCTTGTCAACAATTATTTGAAACTGATCACTCTGGTTTTGAAATTGGCTGTTGGCAACCTAACCCTTCCTAGTTAATGTACTTCTCATATTAATTTGACTATTTTGTAGCATTACACATGGACTATTCATATAATTTATTCAAATCCTGCTCTAGTATATACAGTATTAGTCATGAAAGGAGGGTTTTGCAAAATGACATACACGTATGTGGGAAGCATCTTTTAAAACATTTTTACTGAATGCCTTTGTTCCTGAGGCATTTTCATTGTCACACGATTTGCATAATTCACTCATGACGTTACTTGGTGCTTGAGAAGAAACTGATGTCATTTTTTTCTGTCGGTATTTGGTTGTCCAAAAGGCCTGATTATAAGGAAAGGGACAGTAAGTCATATTAGAATCCCATAATGGCAATCACATAATTTTACATAATGTTAAAAGCAGGCCGTAAACAGCAAAAAAGAAAGAACTGGCGTTTAGCATGTGTAAACTAAATAAATGCCAAAATAATCTTTATTGTGAAGTACTTATTGTCATCATACATCTTGCCCCAACAATTTATTACATTGGTCATTCTAGTATACCACATTGATGAAGCCAAGGATTAAAATAACACACTATTATAAACTAATGTACTAATACTTGTGTGACACATAACTGGCAGTGATGGTGTAACTGCAAATAAAATGGTACTGTAACTAAACCCTGTACCTCTTCCCATTAATAAGCAAGAAACAAAACACAAAGCTGGAAAATTGCTATAATACCACCCCCATCCCCGTATGCATAATTAAGAGTGTTTTATAAAACAAATGAGTCGTGTTTAAGTACCACTGAAACTGCTCATGAAATACGATAGTCCAAACCAAGATCCTTGCCATGTAGGACAGTGTATGATTCATGTCTAATTTCTTGTTTCAGGAGCAATATGTACAGTAATGTAACTAGACATGTGGATGATTATTTTCTGAAGCAAAAGGATTATGTGCTTGTTTTTTTTTTCTTCATAAATGAAGAGTACAAAATGAAACTTATAAAGAACACGAGAGTCATATACCCCTTTCACACAGATGACTTATGATGGCTCAGAACTGGCACTGATGCGTCATTTTTAAAGTAATTTGGAAAAGTACACTTCTCTGCACAAAACTAGCTGAGGCCCATCAGTCTTGGAGAGGCACTGTAAGTAATGCCATTGTAATGCTATACAATTACGCCATAATTCCAGAATATTACAAATACAATACAGTAGTTGGCTAATGTTTTGGAATTTTAAAATATGAAAAAGAAAAAGGTCATCCTGTTCTACAAGCAAGCAAATAAAAACTTCTTGATGTATTATATAAACAGCATAAGCTTTGAAAGTTCAATATTTAAAGTTTAACATCTGAAGGAGTACATAATACCTTTCGTTTGATGGAATACATCAATGTTAAATTACATGCAATTAAATACAATGCTCTGAAGCTCAAATTATGAACAAATAGTAATGAAGTGTGTACATATTATGTGGAAGAGTCTGAAGACAACTTAAGGACATTGTAGTAGATTCCTAAAAGCTAGAGGTACTTTAAAGAATCATGGCTTTCAGGCGCAATGCTCGTCTTACAAATAAACCTGCTGATTTAACATTTATACCAGCACCTGGATATTTTCACTTCTTATAGCACCTATCACAGCAAGAAACATTGTTCATTGAAGAATCTTGTATTCAAAAAAACTTCACATGATAGAAAGTCTTCATTTGTGAGATTGATGCAGTAGATGACGTCAATCCTATTTCCCACCAGTGGGAATTTGGGAAATGTTCAACATGTCTGCTTGCAGCACTCTAACTCATCTCAACTGCTGTACTATGTTTTTCTTCTTGAATTATGGAAGATGCACTGAGATGCTGCTTGTAGTTATATATTGACCTTCTGGAATAAATGTGTATCATATATCTGGGGGTAAATGGAAGCTGTCTGTCCGTCTGTCTGGAAATATCTTACAGCGATTGTTTTAATGTCGTCCATAGTGATTGTAAAGATCTCATAAAAAAATAGGGTCAGTGTTCAAAAAGGGTGTCTTACAAGCACATTGGAGGCAGTAAGAAAACAAAACAAACAAGAAACTAAATGCTGAGAGAACTCAGCTATGTAAACATGACAAGCAAATGTCCTCCTCTTTAAAAAGAAACAACAGTGTATAGGAAGCTAATTGTTAATAGCCTGTAACATTGTTTGTTCACTGTATCTTTTTTTAAAATTTATTTTGTAATTGCACCGGTGTTTATTTATTATTTTATTTATTTATTTATTTTTTTTGCAAAAGCACCTCCTGTCATATAATGCCAAACTGCAAACTCACAGGATTCTGAGATCTCTTAACTTTTATTCTCATTTCATTACTTTTATTCTCATTTCGTTACAGGGCTGGATCATTTAAACACTGTGATTCATGTTGTTGGAGCTATCTGTCCTGGGGATATAGGCTTAAACCTTTCTTTGATCCGCATTTAATTCATCAAGGTGTTCAGAGTTGTAGCTGGATTCCGTAAGAAAGTAATTATTCTGGATGTAATAGAGGATGGATTGTAGCTCTAGTAAAGGCAGAACTGTAGGACCTTCCCTGAGAGTGGCTGGTGCTAGTGTGAATTGGTTTCAAACAAGCAGGTCTGTTGTTATTAGATGAATCTGTATGATTAGGCAGTATTAGCTTCCAACTTCACAATGGGGGCAGTGTGACTTCACAACTAATATGATTACAAAATTCTTAAAAGGCTACCTACTTACTGTATGCTGTAAAAAAAAAAAAAAAAAAAAAAAATTGAAGACAGGATAGCTGGATAAGGATCTCCAAAAGCATGTTCATTAATTTCTGTGCTTTTTTTTGACAAAAAATATCTAAGTACTGATTGATTGCTACATTTTAGACAGATAACCATGTTCCCTCCATCCAACAGATGCTGTGCTGTCATTTTATTTTCAGCTGTGCTAAGTACAATATTTGACCTCTAAGTAGAATCTAATTTAAACCTGTCCATACCAGTGTCCCCTGTCAATACCAGTGTCCCCTGCTCTCTGCGTAATACGAGTCATTGCTAAAAGGATTGTGAATGTGAAAAATAAGAAACTCAACATGGCGAGATTCATAACATGAAATATAACCTCAACAGACCTGAAGCTACAAAACCTAATGAAATACAATGTAATGTAATACACTTGTAATGAAATGAATGACAGCTAAACTGAGATAGTAAGAAATAATGAGATTTGCCATACCCCCCCCCCCCCCCCCCCCCAAGAAACAAAAAGAAAAAAAAAGAGTAACAAGAAAATGGCGGAAACATTAATATTTCATGACATTCAACAAAATACCAATTGCACTGGATTAATGTGAATTGTGGGTTTAAATCATGCTTATAATTAAAAATGATCATAACAATGATAATTATGTATTTATTATATGTTTCTCAAGATAAGCAATTGCTCTGTTTGTTTAGTTTCGATATGGATTGAAAGGGATTAGATCTGGAACATGCCTGTTATCTATAAATAACAGCATGGTTTTGTGGAAGTTCAACAGAAATTGGAAACTTGAAATAAAAATAAAAAAAGTACAGGTGGATTTGTCAAATAACAAAACCTAAAGGTGTTACCACATTTCTTTTTGGAAAAGAAAAGAAATTTAGGATAAAAAATACTGTCGGTAATATATCTTCAAACAAGCTTGGCAAAGGATACGGTATTCTGCAAGGCGCATGAAAGAGAGATGCCAGCACTTGAGATAAAACGCTGTTGTGAACACAAAGAAAACTATAGTGTAGCAGTTCAAGCAATCTAAAAGAACATCAACCACAGGACAAGCTGGTATAACTTAACATTTCTTCCAATGAGAAATTCCATTAGAGATATTCGCTGTTAAAAATTGCTTATTAATTTCCAAATAATTTGTGTAAAACCAGGCTACCCTACAGCATTTCACATTTAGAAGCAATGCATGTCACATAAGATAGAATGATGATTTGAAAGTTCCACTTAGATTGTAACAACCCCAACAAAAAATATTTCTATTTTTCAGAGTTAGTGAAAAGATTAAAGGAAATAAATAACCTTCACTGGTAAGGTATTTGGCAGGACATGCCCTGAATACTATCCAGCATTATTATTCCCCGCTCTCCAGACTCATCTTGAATTAGTTGAGATTATGCCTGACGCTGTCACTTTGCCGTGGTAGACCTAGCTGTGTAATCTTTTTGCTGCCCAACGATGGGTCAAACTCATTTGAGGTGGTGTCAGTTTTGCTAGGGAATGAGTGGTGACCTAATTTATTGTAGAAGAATTAATTTCTTCACCCAGTATCAGCAATTATCTGGCTGTACCTACTTGAAAATAATTTTTCAGTACCATGGTTTTCAGAAAATAATGTGCAACCTTTTACAAAAGTCTCTCTCACTGCTGTGCATTATATACTGGTTTCACATTATAAAATAGGTGCGCAGTATTATATACTATGTTCTATTTAATGGGGTAGTATAAAAGGGGTGTGCATTATACAAGGAACGTCACCCAAGACAGCTCAGTTTAGTCATGCACACTATACACAGAAGGGGGTTGTCTGTTATTGTAAATCTGTATATACATGTTCAGAGCAATCCAACAATGTGTTAAAAATGATAAGCTTTACTACAAACAAACAAACATACAAACAAGAAAACCTATACAAATAGGTGCTGTTGGGCCCTACAGTATTTTGAATGTCAATACACACTAAACTGGGATGGTGCTCTATAGTTTATTCTCTATGCATTTCATTCTTTAATACTGAAATGAACAGATGTCTCTATTCCTTCACTAGTATTGGCTCACTACACTAGTTAATGCTTGTTAGGCAGAAAAAAAACATGCTGCAAAGCAGAGCTAATTTAGTTTATAAAGTTAAGAAGACATATCTTTTTAAAACCCATTCTCAGGAAGCATTGATTAAACTTAAAAATGCATGCTTGTTTTAGATCTATTCATAACAACATGCAAAACATATTCAACATTGTTTAAACCAAGATCTTGTATTGACATTTTGAAATTTTGACAATGCCTAAACCAGCTTATTAACAAGGAGCCAAAGCATTTGAAACACGAGGCCATTCCCTAGGCTTTAAATCACCACAGGTTTAAAGCTTATTATTATGAAAAACATTAAACCAACCTTACTGCCAAAACACTTCGATGTTGACGATACAGCAGACATTTTGGGGAACAAAATAGGCAGAAAACACATAAATCAGTTCAACAGTTATATGCCTACAGTTTCAGAACAATATAAACGGATGGTTAATTACTTTGCAATTATCGGTATATAACGGTGTTTTAAAATAACTAACAGCCACTTTGAAAGTGTAATTTTTCAAATAGATACAATTGCAACTTTTCTATAATGCACAGTTCATGACCACATACTGCTACGTCAAATTAGGTCTAAAACCATATGTGAGCATTAACCAAATGTCAACATACAGTATTGTAAAGCACAGTTACAATGATTAACACATCTAACACATTACAAGGCATAGACTAGGAAAAAGGAGGAGCAACTGAGTTAAATTATTAAGATCCATATATATGTGCATCTAAAGATGTTCTTCACAAATCTCAAAACAGCAAAACATAAAGGCATAATACACTGCATGAGAATGGGGTTTTCACTGTATTGTAATGCAGTCCCCATAATCTCCAAATAAGGCTCATTAAGGTTGCCTACATTCTTTTACAGTATATCAGTAATTTATTTTCAGATGTAGTAACACAGCTATTTTCACAGAATGAATGAATGCAGATTTGCTAGGGAATGATTAAATATATATCAGTCTTTAAAGTTATAGACTATCATCACAATAATGACATAAGCTAAATTCCTTCAGTTTTAATCTCTTTGCATACATTACCATTGACTACACCAATATTAACCATATTAACCACTTGGTATTTCCTGTAATAGAGCTAATTTTGGTTGCAAAAATATCTGCCACTCATCTCAGTTTGTTTATTAATTTTTTGTCAGCACCATGGACACACAATTACTTAATGACAGTGTGTTACTTAATTTCATGTATATATTTTTTAGTACTCATAAAAGAATTTGATTGAATGACGATAGTGGTTGAAGACGTAATGGTAGGCACTCGTGATAAAGGATTGGAATTACTACGTCTATAATGATGAAGTGCCCAAGATGAATTGAACATCCTCTCTAATGGCTGAAGTACACAAGTGCAATAAAATAATGAATTGTCCGCAGGGTAGTATGAAAGTCAGTTTGCCACAATAACTACAGTAATTGGCTGCAATCTGTCTCCTCTACAAATTTCCAATTTTAATCTCACATTTTAGCCACATGTATTCCTGATATTTTGTTTTAGAAAATATTTGGAGTATTACCAGAGTTAAACACATACAGTAACAGTACATTAGCCAAATAGCCACAGCTATCATTACTGTGTGCATAACAATAGCTCCATATGTTTTCAAAGCTAAATAAAAAACAAGCATGATATCCATATAGCACATGCAATTTAAACAAAAGGACATATTTATTCATCAAGAAGGGTTCTACGCAATTCAAAAAATATGTTCATTTCAGTTAAACATTTTAAAGAAAGGGAATTCTATATTGTACAATTTTCTAGATGCTAGACAAAAACGGCATGATGTGTTGCTTTATTCATTCCAGCTTAAATTATCTTGAAAAAAGGAATATGGTTCTTTAATTAAAAGGTACCCTAATTTTGAGGCATATTCAATATGGTGTAAATCTAAATAGCATGGGGTTTGATGTTCTCTTTTTATTCATTGTTTTTTTTTTTTTTGTGGTTAGATTATAAACATTCAGATATGTTCCAAATTCATCCCAGCACCTGCAGGGTTAACCACACCAATATCCTTCTTAATACATAAAATCTTAAAACTATTTAAAATTTAGAAATGAATCATACATTCTCCAAGGTAATAAATATTTATTTAAAAAAAAGTAAGCTCTTCTAATGGGCTATATAAGAATGCATCAAAGCATGGAAAAGCATGATCTAGCTGCAGAATGCTACAAGCAAATGTATTGGTAAGGCAGAAATAGTATCAATATTAACCAAGTTCTTGGCAGAATATATAATTAAAATATAGCTAGTATAAGTGCAGCCTGTTGTGGCAGAATTTTAGTGAGAAGATTAGAGGTTACCAGTAATGCAAAGACAAGAGGTATAATGCCATTAAAATATATACAAGAATAACAAATCTTATAATTCATTCAATGTTTTCGGTAGAAGGGAAATAAAGGGAAAATATAGTATATCCAAGGATTAAAAAGCCTTAGTTCAACAAACTAAAAAGGCTTACACAGTTTTTTTCCAAGACATGGGCAGTTATATACTGTATGAGCTGTGATTTTGTATAAGTGTCTCCTCTCGGATTTCTGGTACTGTAATTATAATAAGGCTTCCCAAGACCATCTTAATCTTACCGCTTCAGCCCTTGTTTAACTAGAACATATGCATGAAAATGAATAATAATAAACAAAAGTCATTCAAATACCTTGGACTATATCTCTGCTTCAAGATGTTTATAGCCATTCTATACCGCTGTAGCACTGATAGAATTAAATGTAAACCTGCTATACCTAATAATTGGTCTCGGGTGGAATCAAAGGCAATGCTATTTATCTCCAGTAATTGAACTACTAGTAATGATACGGTTAAAGATAAGGACATTACATTCTCACAATATCCATTCCATGTCTGAACCAATTCCCATCGCATTAGTGTGGAACAGCACAAATAGCTTTCATATTCTAAAAAATTTAATAACCCCAATCAGTTAGTTCACCTCATGGCCTTGAAGAAGTCACTTTACAATTAGCTGTTATTAGTGCTAGTGCTTTGCTCAATGTCTGACCCAACATGTTTTGCTGAAATGGTATGACAGTACACTCTAAAATATCACAGTGAGTAGCAGAAATACGCAGATAAACAAGATGGATAATTAATAAAAAAATTTAAAAAAAGAAACCCACCGTGGCCAATTCGGAGGGAGGCAGGGGAGCGATAAATAGCGATTGGCGCAGAGTGATGCTTGCTGCCATGAAAGTGATGTTCATGATGCGAATATGAAGAGGAGTAAGAAGCAGAAGTAGAGGAAGCTGAGTCCGTAGAACTCCACGCTGAGCCGACAATACATCCCAAAGTCAGCAACCAGATCCAGCATGTCCAACTACAGCAGAACGGGTGGCTTTTATTCCAAAAGCCAGTTGGTACGATGCTGCTCAGGTGCATGATCGAACCCCAGTAAACCTACAGACACTTAGCTCAGTAATTTCCAACTGAGAGACAAGGCTCATGATGTTGAAAAACCCATAGTAGCTCGTCCACCCCTTTGTAACCAGAACCCGACCAATGTCGTCCGGGTTATTATCTCCACAACCAAGATTTTGTTTTCTCTTAAGTGAATAATGAGGCTGGCTCTTTGATGTGGCACCCCAGAGTGTAAGTATTACAGCTGCACATGCCAAAACCACAGGCTCGTTATCACTCACAAGCCCTGATGAGACGAGAGTTACTCAGCTGTAACAGGATTGTCACCTAAAATGTTATTCCTGCTCCTGCCGAGACCAACCTGCTTTCCCCAACAACATCAAAAAAATAAATAAAAACCCACAGTGGTCCCTACACTTTGGTTGTTGCTCTCCCCAAGTGTTGCAGTGCAGAGTACAGGATTCTGCCTTTTTCTTTCCAGAGATCTAAGCAGCGATCAGCCTGTCTCATTAACCCTGCAAACTCTGGATTGTCAGTGTCTCCGTAATGCTCCACAAGAACCACAAGGCACCAAAAGCACAAAAAACAGAGAGGTTGGAACTCTGAAGCCCAGGTGAAACTAAGTAAAGGGGATGGGAAGCTACAAAAATCACAAATGGGCCAGTCTATGCAAATGAGCATAGTCTGAAGAGCAAATCAGTGAGGCTGAAATGCACTGCAGAGGGACAGGCTGCTTTTATTCAAGGGGAGGGGCAAAAGGCAGGACTAAAAGCTTTGACTCTCTTTCCAGGCAGTCAGTTCATGCTTTGACAATAACATTTTTATACCTACAGTATCCTGGCAGCGGTAAAATAGAACTGACAAGGGAATATTTTAATAGAAAATCTTTTCATCCTTCCTGCTTTGTGAGCTACTGTTTCTTCAAAATCCAATTAGAAAAGGGGCATGCTGTATACATTTTTGAATTTAAACAATTTGAAATCTTTAAATATTTCAGAGTTAAGGATTTCTATTTTAAGTACATAAATTAACAAACAGAAAAAAGACAGGCACACAGGAAGGATAATGAGAATATTGCAATATAATATAAAAATATATGCCTATAAAGTACATAGAACTATAAAATATACTTAAAATCACAGCATATTAAATGTGTTAATGCACAAAGTACAGACACGTATATGATAAATTATAGGTAAATGGGTTTCAGATGCAGATTAGTATTTCTACATTATGTTATTTCTTCAGTGTTATTTCTTATGCAAATAGATCCCAATATTTTTTAAATCCATTTACAGAATGGCCTGCAGGTTCCCACAAGGTATTCTCTGTGAAATATCAACATCAGTATGTGTGCCTCCATTGTCACTGAATGATTACAAGTGAAACGAAACATTGATGGAAGTACAGTATGTCTGTTTAGATTCCCAACAATGTACTTTTCAAGTCTGTTTATTAATGTTAATTATAACCACAGACTTGGCGTTACAGACAGCGAGAATATTATCATCATGGAATGAGACTTTAATGTATTCAACACATTCTCTCTAAGGGCTAAGCTTTTCCATTATAACCACAGTTTGCCCATAATTTCAAAATGAAAGTAAATGAAATGGTATAAATTGTCTTTATTTCAAGCAACGGTTGGAACGCTTTATTCGGGCTTAATTATTTTACTTGTAAATTAATGAAACCTGGAGACCAATTTCTGTAAATCCCAAGAGCGGCTCTTACAGAAAACTATTATCAACAGTTTAATTTAAAAGCTATCACTAGCATGTTCCAGTGGATTATTTTCTTACACTAGTCCTTTTTGTTCTACTGGTTTATTAGTTAATTAAATAAATCAAGATAAACCACACATTTTTTTCATTGTCAAGCCTACATGTATTATGTTATGCCATTGTGATTAAATTTTATGCATATATACCTTAGAAAAAGTACATGATTCATTTTGCTGTTGTTCAGAGTATTTAGAAACATTTTAAAATGACTATGCAAGACAATATCACCCTTATAGTTTCCCAAATAATTAAAATAGGTGCAAAGAACAAACTAGTTAATAAACTTGTGATTGAACGGTTAATTACAAGAGCAAGGCAGATTTATTGAGTCTGAACAGGGAGTAGGAGTCTAAGACGTGAGGTGGATATTATATTTCCCCTTTAAACCATTGTGGCTGCTGGGCCTTGCTTCTCTAAATCAAACAGTGCACACGCACAACGATTCAAAGCAGATCACGTCTTGATCTCAGGCACCAAGTGCCCTAAAGCTAACTGTCCATCTGTCACTGTGCCTCAGAAGCAATTGCAAACTTACCACGGTGCATTAATGCACTGTAAAGCCACTGGAAAACAAACATTTACTTCTTCCACTACAATACCGTACTTAATTAAACAGAATAAAAAAAATCCAGACTACAGGAGTTATAAATTATGTTATTGGTGAATTCTTGTAATACCTGGAACAGCAGATGGATTATCTTTGGTGAGTCACTCACTGATGCTTTACTGCATACAATAATAATAATAATAATAATAATAATAATAATAATAATAATAATAATAATAATAATAATGTGACAGAACTGTGGCTACAGTAGGAGGGATTGAGACCTTAATAAAAATTTGAAATAAAAAATAACAATGGTAGTAAGTGGTTATGTGTTATGCATGTCAGCATTTTATTTCTATCAGGTTTGTCTTGGTATTACATAGCCCCAGGCGACAGTCTTCATTATATGCTCACAGAATTCAATATGTCCACAAGCAACATCCTTTAACTATATGTTGCAAATTCTTAATGGTTTCGGCAATGTCTGTTTTTATAGCAAAGAACCAAGTCAACTAACTAAATACAAACAATGTGTTTCTTGACATATCCATAGATGTTTCCTAAACAAGAGATTTGTAAAATAGAGTTTATTCTAATATTGCTTACAAAAGGGGTTCTCAAACTGGGTGATTGAGAACTATACAGTGTACTAATCAAACTGCCAAGTTCACTTCATGTTCTACAAGTATTAGGACCCCACCTGAATCTCACACTCTCTTTCTATACAGCAAATTAGGTCAGATGGGGTCACAATACCTGATGCACAATAATATATTAAACCACTGTCAATAAACTGTCCAATTTACCTGATTACAAATCCATACCATGTGTTGCTAATTGCAATTTCTTTATTGTGAAAACATACAAGCAGTATTTTAACAATAAATAAGATAGCGTGTACTGTTATGTTGCTGCCACTGATAGATGCCTGGTGAGTCTTTGAAAATACCAGCACACTCATATCACAGTTCAGTATAGATTATACAACAATGGCAGCAATGATACACATACAAATCTAGTCAATGTTAGAAAGTGCTAGCTGCGCAACTGGAGAGAAAAATCAATAGCCCAAATAATGAACACATCTTTAGAAGCGATTACTTAACCAGAATGGGTGGTCTGTTTCTCCATGCTGCAGCCCAAACACAGCTTGACATAAAAGGAGAAAATGTATCTTTCTTTTAAATGATTACCATTTCTATTCTCTCTCCTGTACTATGCACCAACTATTTTCTAATTAAAAAGGCTACTCTTACAAATTCTACTGACTTACCTAAAATGCTGGCTAGCATAAACTAAAGTTTGAATTATGGAGCTATAAAGACCATTAGAAAACACTAGAAAGAAAATATTTATTTTCTTTACTCACAAACTTTCTTTACTTGTGGTATGATATGTTTTCCCATAATTCTAAGCTCATGTAAACTGATTGGAGCCTAAAGAAATCCAGACATTGCTTAGTGCTGTTGTACTATGGGACACAGGGAGTACAGTATTACAGTGTTCAATGGGATATGTAATCCACATTTTTAACCTGATAATGAGGATTTTATTTCTACATTACGTAGATTTGTAAAAATGTAATAAGAATTCTGCCTGCTAGCAAGGATGAAATAAAACATTTTATTCAGGGAAATGTCATAACGTTTCTATTGTTATCACTACGCTTTTTGACAGTTCATACATTTTATTAATACTTTACTGTTTGAGAAAGACTCCCTTTTCCTACAAACCAATGCAGCTACCTAAACATCTCTCTATTATGTTTGAAGATTACTTATCACCCCACTGGGGATGAAACCCCCTGTGAAATATATGTACTAGTGTCCAAACACATTTGTGCTATACAGTACTTCAGATTTCTACATGTATCTGAAGAACTTCATATCCAATTGTCACGAAACTTGGTATTAAAATTAAGTTATTGAGTGTATCAGATTGGGATATATAAGGTGGTTTGTCTGTCCTTACAGCCGTACATCTGTATGTCCCACTTTTTGCACATATCTGGATAATTGCTTATGAAATGGCCAGGGTAATTTGTATTCTATACTATTCTGTACATACTGGAGAAACTAGTTTCATTGACAGGGGTTTCACGCATTTTGATCTTTTACTGTTTAAACAATGTTTTTCTGTTCAACAACCGAATTAGAAACGAACTAAAAGCAGTAGGGTAGTATACAAGTGGTGCGTTATACATGAGCTGTAACAGTCATGCAAATAATACTCTCACAAACATAGGGCATACACAGAAAATATAGTATGGCATACAGTATAGTAGAAACAAAAAAACAATTCAGCTCCTACAGTACATGTAAATGTTTCAATTGAACAAAGGATCAACCTGCAATAAAATACACCTACTGCTTGTAAGAAGGTCAAAATGGGACAAAATATTTGAAAGGGTTTTGATTTTCTGATTCGTGTGAACTTTTTCACCCAGATATTTATTATATCAAAAATGACCTGTGTTTGAAATTGACACACATTTGATCCTTCCCCAATACAAATGTGGTGGTTCAACTAACTCTGTTTGTTTTGAATTAGAATTAAAAAAAAAAGAATTAACAGGCTGTATCTTTTGTTGAAGCACCGTGTTTTCACATGCCAACTGTAAAAGCAGGAGCAATGTAATTTGAATGTTACTGGAGAAGAATGTCTACTTTTAACTTTCAGAATAGACAATACTATAAAAAGCCCTTCCACAAATAAAAACAAGCAAACAATAAGTATGAATGTGCTATGCCTCTGTGCTTCTGTTATAAGGCAGTAGGTTACTGCCTAACATTATTTTCACATTGCACTGAAACACTGTTTTCCAGTGTCCATCCACTTTTGACACAGTTGTTTAAAATCCAGCATTCATACCTTATAAACAGCTGACCAAGATCATCTATTGTACAAACATGTCAGCAATCATTTACTACCAGACAGTGTACATATTCAAGGCAATTGCAGTGTCAATGCGCTTAACGCCCACCCCTATAAAAAGTGTCTTTAAATGGCATATAAATTATATAGCATTTTGAATATAACTTTTTATAAGAAATCTAACTAACCTACTTAATAATACATAGACAAGTAAAACCAAAACTGCCAACACTGATTAAAGTATAAATATATTTCACAAATTAAAAATGTATTACATGTATGACTTATGAATGAAGGCTAATATTCCTTCATATCCTGAATTAATTAGCTGAAAGACATACTCAAGAAACAAGTGCAGCTTTATATACAAAATAAATGATAGAGAAGAGAAACATTCTTCCTAATGTAGCCCATTAACTCTGGAATATGCTGACCTTAAATAATTAAATACTAATGCAGCAGAAAAAGAACCATGTTTGTACGCAGGAAGGAAAGGAGACAGCCATCATTGTCATATGCCTCTATTGTTTATGCACTGTTATAAATCAAGCAGGCATCGGATAACCTGGTGAAGCCAAGCAATAACAAAGATGTCCCCAATGCAGTTCTCAGCTACCCAATAGACCATTTTTCACTTTGAAAAATAGGTAGAGACTGCTTACTAGAGCTCATCCTACAATCCCCCCTAGGCCAAAAGGACACAGCACACTTTGGGAAAAACATGAGTTGGTCCTATGGTTGCAATTCATGGACTTTTACAAAAGGATTACATTTATACAGTCCATTGAAAGCAAAATGCAACATCTATAAATGTCTGCTTGAATCAAAACTATGAAATCAAATCAAAATGTACAGTTTGCTTACTAGCAAAGTACAACAATGCTGTAACTACATTGTAGTTGGATTATTTATTACTTATTTATAAATGCTGGTATTGTTCATAGTTCCATAACTTGTACACATATCAAAAAGAATATAAACAATTAACTACAGTGCAAATAACGTCCCATTTACTCTAAAATTAATTGAAGGTAACACTCTTATAGCGGCTGTCCTGCACAGTAATATTTAAATCAATAGTATCTAAAAAAAATAAGCCCAATGGGAATTTAGTCTTTTTAAAACCATTTTTCTTTAACTTTTAGTAAATGTAACAAATTTTACCTTTCCGTCCTACTACCCTAATAAAACAGATTTATGGATCTGTTAACTCAGTCATACAAGCCCCAAGGGCCTGAGCAGCATAGTTATACATGTACTGTTTAACCACTCTGGGGTAACCCGAAACAGCAAAATTATTAGCAATGCACAAACACAGAAACAAAAAACACTTCAGAGGTTTATAACTAAATCAACAATTTGCACCATGCTGGATTTTACCACTGCGTTCACCACACCTCTGGTTACACTGCACACAAGTAACTTTGCAGACACGTCTGGCAATCTTTTAAATCAAACAGATAAGCATTCCAGTTCCAAATACGTGTACAAAACAAAACAACAATAATGCTTTTTACACAACTTGAACCTCTTTTTATACAAACTTAAAACCAGTGTCTTACCACTTCCTGGGAGACAGCGCAAACTGCAAATCAGCACTTCCCTAAATAGCAGCACGCATTTCTCTCTACCCAGAATGAACTTTTAATGCACAATTTGAATTGCAAAAAAAAAAATTGTGATCAACTCTTTAGTTGATAAATCAGTCAGATTAATCTGTTAATTGGAGCAGCCCTATATATATATATATATATATATATATATATATATATATATATATATATATAGAGAGAGAGAGAGAGAGAGAGAGAGAGAGAGAGAGAGAGAGAGAGAGAGAGAGAGAGACACACACACACACCCCACAGGACAAAAATTCACCCTTGATACCTGAAGGTGATGTTCTCAGTTTATTACTTTAATTTGACTTGTTACAATTGTTTTACATAATTATGTAACTGCACTGTCAAGGTTGGTATCTGACACCATGTTGAACATAAATATCCATTTGGCTTGAATATAAACTAGAAATAAGGGATCCAAACAAATGTGTGCATTAATTAATCCTGGTCATGTTTACTTCACTGCCAAGCACAGCCAATAATAACTCCCAACATTCCTTCAAGCACAAGGAGTACATGAGTTATTAAATCTGCAAAAGCAAGAATCACAAATTCAGAACCGTCTATTGGCACATCCAACTGAATGCTGGTGCTGAACTATTACCGGTAAGTGCTTTGCAGACTCTACACTTACTCAGTTTTTCTTTATTCAGTTTATAATTACTTTGCATAATTCACTCCACTCTCATTAGCATGCCTACCTAAGGAGCCAAGCATTGTGTGTGGATTTCCAAGGTGATTATAGTGGTGCTAACTAAAGCTTTTTAACAAAGACCTTTGATAAAACGGTGGAAGGAAGAAGTAACATTTTGTGAGTGTAGTTAATTAATTCACCCTAAGAATCTATACATATATTACTACATCTGCACATAACCACTGTGTGCAAATATATTGTAACACGGCAGGGAGGGGGTTAATATCCTCCATGCCAAAAACATGTGCGTATACACATTTTGGGTTTAATTATTTCATTGTGTTAAAGTTAATTATCACCTGCACAATGGTCATTGTAAATTAAAACTGGGTGCAGGGTATTTAAGAGGTGCAGTTAGTCTGCACGGAGCTGCTGAGTAGAAGGAAGCAGAAAGTGTGCTCTGTTTCCAAACAGTCATACAGATGGTAGTCATACAGATGGTTTATATATATATATATATATATATATATATATATATATATATATATATATATATATATATATATATTTAATCATCTGGGAATATAAATTTAGCTGTAAAAATAATATAAACTATAAGAATAGTAACAAAAACAAACACAAGCTGAAATGTTTTATTTCCTATATTTACTACTGAGGAGGTGTGACTGCAGAACATACATATAGTAGAACAAATAGCAATGTAGTAAACACAGCAGACAAGGCAATGGGTTCAATAAATGAGCGGTTCGGAATAAAACACTGCCACCCTTTAACTATGAGTGTTCTATGGAATCCTTACTAACATTAGAACATCCTCAAAAGACCAGTCTGTAAGAATGGCTGGTATATTGGATGATATACCAGTGTTATCTTAAATCATGTATGTTTTTTAAATGCACTTTCATTTTCTGTTTTACACTATGACAGGTTTACAGTATTTGCTACAGTCTGACGAGGCCGTGAATATGAAACTGCACACCATATTGAAGAGCATTGTATAGCATTTAAGGACATGTTTCAGTATTGAAATCAAAAATATGTATTTTGTGTCAACTAGTAGTATAATAGGTTCTTCATTCCATCTTATTCACTGCATGGAGAATTGAGTACAAAAATATATAGAAAAGATGATATTTCGTTTTCAATTAGAATGAACAAGGTACAAGGAACATCTTCCTCTTTTTATCTCTATAATACAAGACTGCTTATTGTGTCTAATGTGATAGTGGGCTATCAGTAGGCCTGCCAATATGTGTGGTGCATCCTGGATATGATCCATAAAAATGACTTGTACTTAGAAGATAGATAATGTGATAGTGGGCTATCAGTAGGCCTGCCAATCATTTTTTGCCAAGATACATTTTTCTTTTATTTTAGCTGTTTGCTTGCTCTTATATTATGCCTTCTTTTAGTCCAGTTTATCAAAAAAGTAATTGATGTATTTCTTTTTCCTATGCACCAGTTTATACTGTGTTCTTTGGAAGACTGCCCAAATTACTTTACCGCTCTTATTTATTTTAAAACATTTAAAGAACCAAAGTATTTAAAAGAAGATCACCTGATCTTCTATATGCTTACATTTTATTTCAACAAATGAACATCACATCTCATACTCAAAACCTGCTAGTTAAATCACATTTCATAACCATATGAAAGGAGCTGTGTCATTTTCTAGGCTTCTTCGGAAAAATATCTGTGGTAAAACAAGTATTCCCCTTGAGTCCACCTTAGTTGGGAGACTCATGTGACAGACGTCATCTTTCACTCTCTTGCTTGCGTCCCTCAGCTTGAAGGATTCTGGCAGGGATCATTGTATCTGTTTGGTATCTATACAAGCTAGAGGCAGTGCTGTAAAAAAAGACTTGCAGGTAAAGTGATTAACTGAGGGAGATATATACCTTCCCACAAGAACAACCCCAAGCACTGAGATACAGTACAAACATTAATATTCACACTAAATTGAACAGTTTGGATGTCAGCATTTTCTGTTTTTCAAAAATATAATTCCATAGTTAGAGGTTTTATGAATGCCATTTCATACTGTAGTCTCATAGATGGTAAAGTTCACCGGTACCAGGTAATTGACTCGAGCACACCTGCATTTTTCAAGTCTGTACCAACAAACAAAAGTTTGTCACTGGGTAGGTACTCTTTGCAAAAACTTTGTAAAATCAAATCTGCCTAGCATGAACAACATTTACCTGCATATCAATGTCTACCTTTATGTTTTTGTTTACCACATGTCCTTTTGATGTAAAACACTGATATGATCACCGTTTGTGTTTATTCACTGACATGGACTAGATCAGCCACAAAGTCTTTATACTGTATAAGTAAGTGCCAGCACCATCTAGATCAAACAAGAAAACTTGAACCAAAGTGGCAGATCACTAGATGTGTTGACTCTTCTATAAATACACTTTGATCCAAGTTACATGCATCTATAAAAAGCAAGTAGAACTGAAGAGAAGCTCTTGAACTAAGGTGATATACAGAATCCAAAAAATAAATAAGTAAACAAAAACAGTATTTGAGTAATTGCAATAATAATGATTGCAAACAGCATAACAAGTTAAGGGGACAGTAAATCAAACTACTAACATAAAACCTGAAGCTATTTGATCTGTAAATTTTCAGAGAATCAGAGGACCTGACTGCCACATTAGAAATGTCTAAACTGTGTCCTACTCAAAATAAAGTCCATAACAACCACATTTTATAAGTCTTGCCTACAGCCATTTTGAAACTGAATTATCCTACAATTTCCTACTATTTGACCACAGTCTCCTACAATTACATACCAGCCACCAGTCCAGTCAAGGATGTGACTGTAACCTCTATCAGAAAGGTGCAAATTTAATAATTTGCCATATTTGTACAGGAATACAATGAAGAAGTCTATTTACTTTCTTACAGTGAATATTATTTCAAAATTAAATTAAAATGAAATGATGACGATGATTATCACTATATAGCAGGCTCCGGCAGTTCCAATAGGTATTTTTTATCACCATAGAAACGGGTTATCATTGTCATGGCTACCTCAGTGCTTCATGTAATTTTCAATGTATGAACAGCACTGATAATACACAATCAATGGCCATAAGCAGGAGACCTCATTTTTTTGTTTAGAAAATCTAATACTGGGAAGTGCTAGGTACATGCTTAGAATCGTAGGTAACAATTTTGTATTAGGTTTAGAATCATTACTTGCCATTTCATTTGGAGTCTATCAAAATATCTTCACATATTAGGACCAGCTGTTTTTAGGGTCATTTTACACCATCCCTCATGGTCATAACATAGAAAATTAGTATTTGTGAATTTTTAACAATTGAGTAGAAAACATCAGGGGAGGTTGGGAAATCGTGTCTAGCTGTGGTACATATACAAAAATGAGTATGTTGCCAAAAATAATTGAAAAGACTAATGTTCTCTAAAGTTACATTAACATCATTAAAACACAGAGTAATTTCCTATCTGTCTTCAAATAGATCAGATTCTTCACACAGCGACACTTCATGCAGGTTATATGACAGCACAGCAAGTTAAACTGCACCATTTAAGATTAAGCAATCAGCTTTAAAACCCTTTTTGCATATAATTACAAAATTCAATTTTCAACCTGCCCTGCCATTATAAGGTGATGTTTTTTCCTCATTTAATGACTGCTCCAGATGACTAATATTCATGCTAGTTGTATTCGTCCGTCACTTTAATAACCGTTGTAATTTCACGCTTTTCCCGAGCATTCTTTGCACATTTTTTTTTTTGGTGTGGTTATTAAGGCGAACTATGCATTAAAAAAAGGGTGTGTCTTCGCATGATCTGAAGAACCGTTAAAAGTGTAGAGATTAAAAATAAAACCATTACTTTTAATTAAATAAGCGGTTTTAAGGCAGTTGAAAGAGCTGTTGTACTGTTCTTCACTGTTTCTCTTAAGAGTCTAGTCAAAATAAAATAATCAGCTCGGAAGATAATTTCTAGAGACTATTTAAGAAAAAAACAAACAAATAAACAAAAAAAGCAGATTCTAATGTTTAAGATGGTTCCTGTGGCAACTACATGCCAGAACTGCTTCTACACTTATTTGCTCTGTTTCAGTCATCTGGGGTACCCCATAATAACCTGAGGATAATATGAGAATGTATCTTCCAATCCTCAGGCTTCTATCTTTCAAGTAAAGGAGTCTCCAGACACCCATACTCAAAACATGAAGGTACAAATAATCCCCTAACACCTAACATTTATACCCCAGTGTGAGCTCAAGTTAAATGAACTGACAGTGTTAAGATTTAAACAAATGTAAGGCCTGGTACATACTGCCACTACAGTGTGTCCCAAGTTCTAGAAATGCATCTCTTACATATGACAAAGAGGCAAAGAAGACCTTATAGACACAAACAATCAGGCCACCAGGATTCAAGCTACTTTTTTCTTTTCTTTTTTTTTCTTGTTGCCCAGGGAAACAAGTTCAATGGAAATCACTTACAAACCCATAATGCAGGTTATGTCAGAAAATGCAATTTGTGGAGCAATTGCTAGTCTTGCTTTTTGGCATAAGCAGATACATTAGAACATTTGAAAACAGGTTTAAATTCTTGAAGAAAATTACAACTTAAGGCTTTTAAGAGCCTCATTTTTGCATGAACTATAACATATGCTTGAAAGAAAAAAAAAATGCTGCTGCTTTTAAATAAACAAAGCAAAAAGAGTGCAAGGAGCACCTGTTAAGTCTATCGCAGGAGCTACTGGAAATCAGAATATTTTAATATCAGCGATGCTATCTCAAGAAAACAAATGCAAAACTACGGGTCAGTAATACAAAAATAAACAAAAATAAACAATAACTACCAACATTTGCAAATAAGCAATCATTACTGAATATAGGCCATATTAAATTGCTTCAGTCCATCCACAGTGGGCTCTTCAGCCTCTTATTATGAGAAAAACTAAAGCACTAAAAGTAGCACTTATTTTACATAATCTTTATCTAACTACTTAATTCCATGAGCCTATGCCCTTGAAAAAGTTCTTTTCCAGGGATATACAGGATGACAGTAAAGTAGGCCACTTTAGCTTAACGTAGCAGCATGACATGAATATACTGTACAACTGGCAGGCTACAGTAAGGGTAACTAGGAAAGTGAAATCCCACAACGCACCTTGCCTTCCATGTATTTTTGTGGAGTAGTACCATTAGGGCCACTCTGTCCAAGGGCCTTCATGGTAACTCCAGCCGATGGCTTTAAAGTTTGTTTGTTTTTAAACTGCAAGAACTATAAGAAACTAAGTGAAGTATACAATTGTTTCAGGTAGTGCCTTCAGTATATATGTTTGTCTACTTGACCTAGTTTCTTATAGCTTTATGTTATACAATAACAAAACACATGCAGTAGAACTATCAATGTACCCTGACAAATGACACCTATGAATAGTCTTTGGGGTTTTCACTGATTCAATAAACAATTGAATCAAATTAATTTTAAAAAGCTATACTGTGCCAACAGGATAACCACCTATGTGTCATAATTTAAATGTGTAATCCACTGGTGAGTCCACATGCCACAATAAAAAACAAACGTCGTTATTATTTTTAGAGAAAAAAAAAAATTAAATTATCATTTTAAACTTTAGGACACATGCAACAGTTATCATAAAAATATGATTTTATGATTTCAAACATCAATTTGTTGAAACCAAACTAACCTGATGATATGACTTTGAACCACATTAAATTAACACTGATTATGTGTCCACAATTTTATTTTTGTTATTTTTGAATTCACAATAATACTACATATCACTGTTCAATACAGTATCTACTGTGTGTGATGATTACTTAGTCGAAAATAATGTCACTCCATTGTTGCAACTGTCTGTGGTTCAGCAAACACTTAAGTGAGTACATTGTAATTCTCATCTGTTTTTAATTGAATTTTAAATTGAAAAGAACATTGTGTAGTTAATTTCAGTCAATACTAATATTGTTTGCAGTAGAAAACATCAGAGAACATATTGAACTGTCTGTAATTCTCTTAACTTGGATATGCAAACACAAATAATCTGTAGCATGTGTGGATTTACATTAATATAAAGACATTTGGGAACATGCCAATCTGAAGGATTTCCTTCAGGTGGCCCTACTTTTAAAAATGTTCCCAATTCATATAAAAACATGAATATAAATATCAGGCAGAATGGAGATATAATGTATATCAATGTATCAGGTATTAGAGGGAGGGAATGTTGTAAAGAAAGTCTTGTATGCATAATAAACTGTCCATTTGATCTGACTGCTGAGTTCTACTACCATGCACAGTTGGTTGTTATAAACCATTTCTATGGATTATCAGTGACGTATACAAATCAATGCATATACATTTAGTAACAGAAAGAAAGTTTTAAAACCCAAGGGAAAGAGATACAGAGAGTCAATCATAGACTGTGCAAGTGAAGTGCAATACTTCAGGTCTAAAACTGCTCTTCCAAAAGAGCCTGGCTCTTTGGACAGTGGTTAAGATCTGGGCTGTAAAGCACAAGGCCCTGTGCAAGCACCTGCTGTGCACCGAGATGCCTCTCCCTGTTGATCCTCATGTTTGAGTAAGGAACCCTGGAGCCCACCAGAATAATAAAATATGGTGCCATAAAAGTGGACTACATTATCAAAGCAATTTACTTTAAATGATCTTAAGCATGATTATTTTGTATGGAAAAAACACCAATTGCAATTCTAAACCAAATTAAACAAAACCAGCTTTGTTATTTATTTATGTATTATTCTAGATTTGATCACGTATTAATGCATTTGTTTTCTGAAAATATTGTACTAATAGAGTAAATACAGTAACTTTGAGAATCTAGCCCATTGACATTATTTTACAGATTTATTATTATTATTATTATTATTATTATTATTATTATTATTATTAAAAAAAAAAACAAAAAAATATGTGGACACTGTAAACAACCCTTGCACCAAAACCTGTAACAATCAAGAAAAACCCTAATAAAAAGGAAAGCAGACATTTATTTAAATCTTCAACCAGGCATTTGCACAGATCAGTTAGCATGAAAATAAAACTACGACAATATCTAGATGTGTTTTGACAGAGCTGAATAGCTTCATCTCACACAAACTATTTTCTGACATGAGCTTTAGGGCGAATTTCCAACGCTCCATTTCCTATCTCCACACTAACCCATTCGTTTCTAGATGTAATGGCATGCTCCCTCCAACCTTCCCTTTACATTTCTAACCAGACTGCAGCATGGAAATCAATACTTTCGGCCTCTTTGTATTCTGTCTACTACGTCTCTAACTAATAATCCCGTACTATTAAACATGTCACATCAGCTTCAAATATTAAAAGACTAACACTAAATTCCAATGAAAGTCACACTTACAATTGCCTGACTGTCTTTATTCTTCAAAAATGGTTTACATTTTAACACAGTGTTTTTCTTAAGTAGTGCTGAAGTTTTACAGGGAGGACATTTTATTGAGTCATTATTTTCACAGTAAATAGTTTTTTTCCTGCGACCCATGAATACCAAATTTCAGCTGTTTTTTGTGTTCTGTCCATCCTATCGCTAGGTCAATGTATTTGTGTATTATACTCTTACAAAAGCCATGTTTATAATTTATTCCTCTGTTGCATTAATCTGTTGATATATTTTGTGCTTTGCTTCTTAATTTCTTTGTAAAGTAATTGACAAAGTACCAGAATGAATGACTTGACAGTAGATTAAGCAACAAATTTAAGTAGCAACCAAATGAATTGCTGTCACATCCCTGCAAATATATCAAATATATACCTATTAGTAGATGATTACATGCATATGTGTGATATATGCGTCTCCTCATTGAGGGTGGTACACTGGCACTTAATTCCCTAGCTCTAACACAAATCAGATTCATAAAGGAAAACTCCCTGCTTAAATACCTACTTTATCTTTTAGAGATCAATACATTATTCTTTGTCTGATGTGAAACCAGCCAAGCCCACTTAAGCAAGCCTGTTATATTGAATTTTGCTAGATTCACAGAGAGTAACTATTCAGTAACTATTCACAGACACTCTTTTGTGTTCACTGTAACATAATGTGAAAAAAAATACACATAATTTCCATGTGTATCAAAGATAACTAAAAGAAATATATATGAGGTTGAACATATGTTGCTTTTGAACAGGTTGAAAGGAAGGTCAGTTGAGATAAAAGACTGGTGATAAAATGAAGGACATTACACTGTACATTAACAGCTAGTCAGAGCAAGCAGCGTCGCCTATTTCATCCCAGAGATGATTCTTGTGGTCTCATATACTGTGGAAGAGGCTTTACGTTAATTGAGATGCTGAAGCTTATCAAAGGAAGGAAATTAAGGTGATTTATGTTCAGATGCAACTGCTAGTAGCTAGCAATAGCTAAAAAAATGTCTTAAAGATTTAAATTTGGCTTAAATGTACCTTCTGATATGACCTTTGCATAAGACACAGTGCCACCAGGTGGGAGAATTTTATATTTCCAGTTTCTCTAAATGGCTTGGCCAAATGTTGTAATCAAGCAATGACCATTAAGGGAAAATACTCAAAATGATACACAGTAGCCTCTGCATAAAGACACACCCCCTCAGATAACGCTTTGCCAAAGGGAACACTCTTGTGGTGAAACTGATTTTTCCCATTGTAAATGCTCCAGCTAAAAGGAACAGGAACTTTCTTAAAAGATCATGTTCTTGGCACTGACTGCAATTCATTCACAACTGATACAGCAATGTTTTGTAAAAAAGCGACTTGTCATTGCGAGAGTGTCTTGAGGAACACTGATTGGTTTATTAAATCTTTCCAGAACTGCCATCATATCATTCAGTATGTTTACATTACAAAACTGAATTAGAAAACTGATTTTCTTAAAACGTAACTTTTCTGTGTTTACATGATTAACGATAGAAAATCTAATTAGAATTCAATTGTATACATGGATTGAAGTTTTCAGAAAATGCAGGATATTTCTGCATGTAAAGTTCTGTAGTAGCCTAAGTACAATTTGAAGACTGGACATTTCTGAGATAGAACGGAGACCAATCCAATAACTCAAGTGTTTTATTGAAGTGTCAGATCTTAAATTCAAAGATTATTATCCTATACTTCTTTTCAGATTCCTCAAAATGTGCAATCAGCCTTCCAACAGCACACCCTGTTCTATATTATCAGTTTCTTTTGCAGACATTATTTTAAATTCTCACGTCATTTTCAAGCTGGAAGACATTTTCTGCTTCACTATGGGCTATTAACAAATACATAGAGACTTTAACAAATATATTACTTTATCCCTAACTAAACAAATAGATGCATGCAGACTGACTACAGATTATTATTATTTACTCTGTGTTCTAAAATCACGTGCTGGAGAAAAGGGTCAAAGTATGCACATGTGCAGTATGTTATTTCAATAAGTTTTCCAAAAATTGTGTTTACATGATATATACATTTTGTTAGTTTTCGGAAATTTCTAGGTACTGTTTTCCAAAAATCGACTTTTGGAATATTCTGATACATTTTCCGAAAACTGTGTTTACATGACTTTTGATATCAGAATCATAATTCTTATGCTCTAAACAAACATTTTTCTCTTGCTACACAGAGTTGGAAATTGTTCAAGCTCTTGAAAAAAACTTGAATCAGACACAAGGTGTTTCCCGTTCTGGTGAATTGATTCACCATTCTGTTAAATAATGTGTCTTGTATATTTCTGTTGTACTTTTTAATGTGTGTAGGGTGCTGTGTTAATTTAGTTTGACAGTTTATTAACGTTAAGTTAATTTAGTCACTTCCATAAAATCTGTAATTTGCATTTTAAAAAATCAAGCTATTAGCACACAGACTTACACAAAAAAGGAGAAATGTCTTCATTTGTAAGAGATGAATCCAATTAATATATGGATCTATTTAGGGATAATCAAGAACTTAAGAAGTATAGTATTCACTTTTGAAACCGATCACAGAAATAGGATAATCGTCTATATTACACGACTGTAATATACTGTAAAGATGGAAAACAAAAATGTAACTTGAGCGTTTAATATTCAAACCATAAAGCAAATGCTAATAGATTTATCACTGCATGTTTTGGCACTATTCTGCTGCGCTTTGATATTAAAAATAAGAAACATCATCTGTGCCAAGGAGCTTGTGTTGGTTTGATTGAAATTAGACAGATTCACCACAAGCTAGAGGGTGGTAAAGGAAGGTAAAATTAATCAGCAAGAGAACCTCCTGTGATTTCATGTTGTAAAGTGGCCACCTCTGCTAATATCTGTATCATGGATTATCAATGGCTTTAGCAATCTCAGGCATCAGTGTACTTCTGGTAATACTGCTCTGTTATGGCATACATTTCAAAAATCATTTCCCATGGGTAATTATTTCTTGTAAATGTACACAGCAAGTTGCCCGATCAATTTATAAGCTTGAAGGATCTGCCAACACTTTAATCACATGTTAATAATCTAGTTGCAATGGTTTTTAGAAGTATACACTTAACTTGGGATTCAAGGAGTTGCGTCCACAGAGATCTAGAACAAACATAAAAAGTCTCCGAAATGTACTTTTATAACAGATAATGTTAAAGTTGTGAGGTTTTGATGCCCAGCAGGGGAATTTAACCAGAAACTACTTATGCATTTATGCAACTTTTATTTGTATCTTATTCTCCCTTCCAACTGTTGTTACTGAGCCCACCTCGGTAGAACACCAAACTTTAGAATCTTAAAGACAGCATGGGATTAGGATGTTCAGATCTTACCTACATGAATTGGAAGGTACAGAAGTACAGGCTAAGATAACCTTTCTTTGAGTTGTGAAATAAGAAAAAAGGTCTCTAGATTAGAGATAATCACTTCAATGACCTAGTCTTAGCCTTAAGCTTTGTGTGCCTTGACCTTCAATGGGGTTTTGAAGGATTCTATTTATTTATTTGCTACACCCTTACATACCTTGTATACACTGTAATTCTTATAGTGACACATGTCAAACATTTACAAGTTAAAATGCATGGGGTGATGTTGAGGGGTGAGGGGAGGGTTGGGGGTAGAGATAAATAAAATCAAAAGATAACTGTCAAAAACAAAGAAACAACTTTATAAACCCTTTCCAAAACAAGACAAGAATTCACGCGTATGCAGTAGATATAAAAAGTATAAACTATACCCAGTGTCTTACTGTTAAGTATGTCATATATTCTCCACAATTGTATTCATTGGGCACAGGTGAGCATTCAGTGCCTTTTGAGTAGTATAATTTAGAAAGATACAACAGAGGATGCTACCGTAAAACATACTGTGAAACTCCAGTGGGACCATTTAAAACACAACTATTGCAGTGGCATTTGTTTAACTGCTGCAAGATATTTCCAGTGTGGGATCTTCAATTGTTTAATGTTAATAAGAGGCTTCCATTTTCCAAGCCATGAATTTGAATAAGGCAATATATAATAGAATGAGGGCAGCTCCTTTACATCCATACACTGATAGAATAATATGACAAATCCATTCCACCTATATTAGAGACCTCCATAGTATCTAATTAATGCAGTGTTTGTTAAGTGTTACAATCCATGAATAAATAAAAAAAAAAAGATTAATGGCCAGTACTTAATAAAAAGCTTGCTTTTCTTCCTTACAGAAGTAACAATACATGATACACTTGTATTCGTTGGCTTGTATGATATTACTTTGCTAGACTGGGGGATCTTACACTTGATCCCACCAAAGTAGCAGATATGGCAACGTGAAAAGAATGTCCTTTTTTAGCCTTTATTGTGATTTTCTTTGCAAATCCATAAAAAAAACCCTGCTGCACAGCCTTTTTTAGTGTTTTTTTTATCCTTCGTGGACTCTATCTCCGGAAGCATAGACCCTTGGGATTCGCTGTATGTCTTTTCTACTCAGGTGCCTCGACTAACCTTGAACATGATCTCCTGCAATTCTGTATTCAGCATATACAGGAAACAAAAAAAAATAATCTTTTTACTATGGCTTTTTACTAATAAGAACAAAGGTCTGTGGTTTGCAGTACTATGCTTCTAAATGTTACTCTGAACTAAATCTCTTTGTTGAAGGGGGTAAACGTAAAACTTATTTTTAAAGCTATTCTAAAGGTGCGCTCGTAATTTTGAAGGACTGTTTTGCAGTGTACATATATCTATCTATCTATCTATCTATCTATCTATCTATCTATCTATCTATCTATATATATATATATATATATATATATATATATATATATATATATATATATATATATACACACACACATACATAAACACACTGAGTGCACAAAACATTAGGAACACCTGCTCTTTCCATGAAATAACCGACGAGGTGAGTCCCGGTGAAAGCTATGATCCCTTATTGATGTAACCTGTTAAATCCACTTTAATCAGTGTAGATGAAGGGGAGACAGGTTAAAGAAGGATTTTTAAGCCTTGTCACAATTGAGACATGGATTGTGTATGTGTGCCATTCAGTGGGTAAATGGGCAAGACAAAAGATTTAAGTGCCTTTGAACGGGGTATGGTAGTAGGTGCCAGGCATGCTGGTTTGAGTGTGTCAAGAACTGCAGCGCTGCTGGGTTTTTCACGTTCAACAGTTTCCTGTGTGTATCAAGGATGGTCCACCACTCAAAGGACATCCAGCCAACAGCAGGCCAGTGGTCAAAACAGGCTCATTGATGAAAGAGGCCAAAGGAGGCTGACACTAATTGTGCAGAGCTACACAGAGGCTACAGTTAGTCAACTGACAGTCCAGTACAACATTGGTGCCAAAAGACCCATAAAAGAATGCACAACTCGTCGTACCTTGTCAGGCGACGACCTAACAGAGGCCCACTTCTTTCAGCAAAACACAAGAAACTGTGGTAGCAGTGGGCTAAGGAACGAAAACACTGGACATTGGAGGATTAGAAATACATTGCCAGGTCTGATGAATCCCGGTTCCTGCTGTTTCACGCCAATGGGAGGACTAGGGTATGGAGAAAACCACATGAGTACATGCATCCATTATGCAGTGTGTCAACGTTGCAGGCTGGTGGTGGTGTGACGGTGTGGGGTGTGTTTTCATAGCACACATTGGGCCCCTTGATAAAAGTGGAGCAACGTTTGAATGCCACAGGATATCTGAATATCATTGCCAATCAGGTGCATCCTTTCATGGCAGCAGTGTATCCATTTGCTAATGGATGTTTTTCAGCAGGATAATGCCCCATGCCACAAGGCTAGGATTGTCCAGGAATGATTCCATGAGCATAACAGTGAATTCAACTTACTGCAATGGCCTGCCCAGTCACCAGATCTCAATCAAGTTGAGCATCTGTGGGATCAGATGGAACAAGCTATTCGGAGTAGAGATCCACTACCAGCCAACTTGAAGCATTGGAGTCAACATGGGCCAGAATCCCTGTGGAACGCTTTCGACACCTTTTAGAGTCCATGCCCCAACGAATTGAGGCTGTTCTGAGGGCAAAAGGGGGTGCAACTCAATATTAGGAAGGTGTTCCTAATGTTTTGTACACTCAGTTTGTGTGTGTGTGTGTGTGTGTGTGTGTGTGTGTGTGTGTATATATAAATATGTGTGTGTGTGTGTGTGTGTGTGTGTGTGTGTGTGTGTGTGTGTTCATAATATGTTTAAGCCCATAAACAAATTCCATTTAAGTTCAAATAGCTCCGTATTCACTTTGTTTCATGTATACATTGCCGCTACCTTAATTTCTTTAGATTTTTTTGTTGTATAAAATGTGTTCCTTTTTGACCTGATTTGAAATTCCTAATTAGAATGCTATGTCACTCCTGCAACCCATTTACTAGTCAGATGGATGAAGAGTTACGGGTGACCTTTTTTCCCGCTGTCAAACTAATTGCCTCTTTTCATCTGCTGAACCTCAGCAATGACTATTGGATTTTACAAAGTTTATTTCAGTATTTCAAAATTTACCACTATTTACCTGTAGCTTCATAGTAATGGATGAATTGCTGTTATCAAACTTCTGAACCCTGGAGGAGAGGGTCCAGCCAGGGAATGCCTGGATTTTCCACACCATTCCCACAGGGCAGCAAAGCTCTCCCTGTGTCCACAGCCAAGATCATAAACTTAGTGAGCTACAGCTAATCTTATGAGAAAAATGCTGCATAGATTTCTAGTTTGTATTCTGTTTCATACCATTATCCTCAAGCAACCATGGGTTAGTACCAGAATTTTGTACGCATCACTAAAATAATTACATCTTAACACTTAGCTTCCTACACAGGCTATAAAACAATTATCACAAATATGGCCTTTAGTGTGGCTAATTGTATTTTATGGAAAAAAAAAATAATGAAAGAAAGAAAAAAACAAGAAGCAACAGCACACAGTTTTAAATTGTGTTTTACAATAATGCCTTAATATATATTATATAGAGTCTATGAGACATCTGTTCACAAAATCATAAATATTAGCCTCAACACTGTATTCCTTTAATAATAATAATAATAATAATAATAATAATAATAATAATAATAATAATAATAATAATAATAATAAATCGTGTCATGTACAGTTGGGTGTAAACAAGGCTGTAATTTCTACAAGGTTTCTGTTGACATACCATTGATTATTTTTACATTCAAGACAGAATTACAGGCTTATTTGTGCTGTATTAATATATTTTATTTGTTACAATACATGGTGACATAATTAAAGTGTCAAGTGGGTCTAATGGAATTTCATGCATGTCTCATGTTTCACCGACTTGTCAGGTCATTTCTTACTAAATTTATGCCACTTAGTTTTTTCCAAGAGTGCAGTACAGTACCTTCGTTATTCTACTCTACCACACATTTCTCCCTGTCTTCCCCAGGCGAAATCTGCAGTTGCTCTTTGGTTTGTGTGGCTGTGTACACATGTCCTGGTAGTAACATAATTATTTAGCTGATGTCAGTCAAGGGGACTTTTGCAGTCTTAAATACAGGGGGCACATGCTATCCTATTATTGCTGAACAGTACCTAAAGTATATTAAACTCATGTATAATAATAATAATAATAATAATAATAATAATAATAATAAATAATAATAATAATAATAATAATAATAAACAAATAAATAACAAGGTAGCGGTATATGACAGGTATTTGGAAAATACTGGGATCAGTTTACTGAATTAACATTGATTTGTTTTGAAGAGATTCAGGGAAATCTCCATATGTTTCATCATTGAAACACTGATGACAGGGCAAAATCAACCATGAGACTATATAACACCTGTCATATACAATAAATCTGTAAATTACATCACCCGTTAGTAAAGAGGTCATGTTAAAGGGCACACATGATATCAGCTTTTTAACTAAATCTAGATTTTACCATATTTTCAAATAACAACATGTGAACCTAAATTAACCTAGGCTGGGGTTTCATTTTTATTTAAAAAAAAAAAAAAAAAACAAACAAACAAAAAAAAACACATTTGAATAAGATAATAATGCATTTATCTTGTGATAATATTGACAAAACCATTGTTCATCATTTCTCTCAGCAGGAAATAAGGAAATCATTGCAATAATTTAAATGTAATTTAAGCCTTAGAGTATAATGCATTTATCTTGTAGTCTTGCAAGTATGAATAATAGATTAATTGAAATAGCAGTGTTTGAGTTATGGTGATCATTGATGTTATGAATGCATAACCATCATATCAAGTTAAACTGATTTATTTTCACTTAAAAACACTTCATAAATCTGCAGATACACAGTAATACAGGTATAACTAAAGGGGATGTGATTTTGACAGGCACATTTGCACTTAAATAAGCTAGGACGCTCCTATCTTATATTAAAAAAAAGGGTTTTGAAGTAACTTAAAAAAAAATAGATGGTGAGTAAGTAGATTCAAGAAAATGCACAGAGTCCTTTTCTTCAATCAGTTGCCAGGTTTATTGAAATATGCAGGGAGTCTGGTCCCAGGTACAGGACAAACAATACTCAACATTACAATGTTTGCATGACATTAAATACCCTTCTGTATAGATGGTCCACCTCCCCTTTCTCTTACACTTAACCAATGGTCAAGGTAATTTAATTTATTGTGTGAATGTTAATGTGTGTGTGTGTGTGTGTGTGTGTAGTCTAGTGTGACAACCTCTGAACTTAGTGCATTCTTCACACTCCTGGAGACAAAAGGTCCATACATCTGCCTTTTGTTATCTCCTTGCGACCCCCTTTGATGCCAGTGGCATTAACTCTTTTGATCTCTCTGAAGTCTTTATAGCCTGTTCCCTTCTAGTCCACAGCATTGTTATCTCATTAGCTTGCAGTCATTGTTGGGCAGTTTGTAAACACATCGCCTCTATCTGTGGTTAGCAGTACATGCAATTTGAACCAAACAGTCTGCTATCTGCAATATTAGTCTCTTTTCAGAAAAGAACACCAGTATAGCTCTGCCAGTCCACATGCGTAGCAAACTGCTAATCAATTCTCAATCCATGTTTTCCAACAGGTTTAAAATACAAAGCAACCATTATTGTAACCCAATACTAAAGATCAACCAAAGATCAACCATGACCACATGATGGGACCTGTGAAGGTTCGAAGAAAGAGGAGGGAAGGAGGAGTCAAACATCATGATGACAGAGACAGGTTGAAGTTTTTAAGGTATTAGGTCAGACCATTGTTGATTTGCGTAAAGTATTTCTAAATGTAACTGTTTTGTCATATTTACAGTATTGTAAGATATCTGCATCTAAGCTCTATTCTTTTTTTTTTTTACCTCAATGTGTAATGTACCCCAAATAAAATTACTTACCATTTTTACAATATGGGACATGTTAAAACAAGTATGGATCAAATATTTTTCACAGCTTCTACTGTGTGAAATCCTCTATTTTTATATATTCAGTTATATATTCAGAAAATCTATACACTAAGGTGTACATGTTAACATTCTTAACATGAATGAGAATGAGAATGAGAATTTTACATTTGCCTTAAGTAAATTGTGTTGAATTTTTTGCACGGCAGTCAAAGTCCGTTAGCAAACAGTTCAGGCTTATTCTTTGACCTGCAGGTAAAATGTAATTTATAGTTTGAAATGGATTTTTTTTTGCTTTTTTTCAGATGGCCCAAGTCAAGGCAGTGCAAATTATGTTTTTTTTTTTTTTTTTTTTTACCATCCAGATGTCTGATGTGAAAAGACATGTTGGTTGATAATGGGGAAAACATGCTTTCAGCTGTGAAAGCATTCAGAGATTCATAATCTTTTTGGACTGTTCCCTTATTAACTCTATTACCAAAGGCTACCTCTTCTTATTTTTATTTGATCTAACATATCCTGTTTCATTGTTCGTAATGCAATTCCTTTAAGGCTAGCGTATGTCAACTAAAATGCTAAAATGCCCTTATCCTCTTCTAGCAGGGCTGAAGGCACAAGATAGACCCTATACCTGATGTCAATAAGCTGCAATGCTTGATTAGTAATTGATTTCTACTCAAAGGAGATAGACAATTAAACAGCACAGAGCAAAATGAAACTTTATTGACAGGCAACTGAAAATGTACTAAAAACCTAGGGTATGAGAAAAAAACAAACCTTTACCATTGTGATAACTTGAGTGTTTCCCATGTTTCAAAAGAAAGATGATAATTTAACTAGATTTAATGTTGACAGGAGTCACATTATACCAGCGCTTTAAATAACATGAAAATACACAAAGATTAACACATACAATAAAAGGGACCCATTAAACCCAACAATCTTTCTTCTATAGGTTTCTCAATTTCAGTTGATTGGCCTTGAGTGGAACATTATGTACAGGAAGAGCTCACAAGCTTGGGAATAGGAGCACATTTACTGCATGATTGCCACACGTACCTTGTTTTCTCATATATTCTCTTGATGTAATCAACCAAGGTTCATAGCACTACTATCAACTCTCAAAACTGATTCATATGCAATTTTAGACAAATTCACTCATATTATGTCTGAAAGATGCATTTTAATCCAGCACAAGTTTTAACGTCTTGGTTTGTGTCAGGACATATACAAAGTAAGCTATGATTATTGCTGGGTTTAACAGATTTCCCAATCTCTATTTTAAAGAAGGCTTTCTCTGTATCCGTTCACAATATGCTGAAGTCTGCTTATTCCCTGTGGCAAGAAGAGCATACACTCTCCTCTCCAGCCCATTCTCACAGCTGACTGGATCACGAATTGCCCATTATAGTTTCATCTTATAACACAGGGCTTTGTGAGATATTCTGACTTTCACCAGCATACAATCAATTTCTCCAACGATCCATAACTATGCTCTTTTTTACCCATGATTGTTCAAAGTGATTCAATTGAAAAGAAAAAGAAACCAACTTTTTTCTCAAAGCCAATGGACAGCAGCAGTTTTTTTTTTCTTTGTCATTTTCTATGTTCATGTCAAATCACAGTTAATTTGCTTTATGCTTTATTAATATCAGCATGTTTCAATTACTATATATTTCATCAACATTAGCCATTTAAAGATAATGTGGGACCTTGTCTCTAGAATCAAGCATTGCAGGAATTATTGCAGGATATTGTTGTAAAATACATTTTGACCTTTACAATACATTATAGCTTTCCAAATGCATTACTAACATTAGAAAAGAGTTTGCTTCGGTGCAAAACCAAAATATTTATATATTACTGCATGTTTTATCAATAGACCCTTTTAATAAATTAACATCTAAGTCTATTTGCCATTCAAAGAGTAAATATCTTACATTATATTTGAACATTCTCCTGTTATTAGATACTTTTAGCCTCTACATGCTTAGCTGTGTGTGACTTTAGAATCAGCAAGAATTGTAGGTAAATTCAATGTGGCTAAAAATACACATTAAGTGTGTTTCACTTTTAATATGTTTAAATACTTTAATAATGGCTAATTTGCATATGAATTAAAATACAACAGCTTTTAAAAGGGGCGGATCAAGGTGCATGTTTAATAAGTTTTCCCATTTATTTAAATGAAAACAGCAGAAATGGACTTGCTAGCTAATAGAACACCCTCCAAGCTACTGACCTTGATCTGATGAGTGTTTTAACAGCTTATGAGCAAGGAAGCTTTGCTGTTGTGCATTCTGAACTTGTTTTATGCCAGACCTATCAACACCATTTTCCCCACCATGCTGAAAACTGCAGTGCTTGTTAAGAAACCTTCAAGCTATTCAGTCCAAATGATTATCTTACTCGCTTATCCCATGTGTAATGCATACTACTATTGCCAAGCATTTCTTCAGGGTTCTGTATTTTAGTGCAGTAAATCAAGTCTCCAAACCATAACCATAAGTAATAAAACCGAAAACCCACTGAGCTGGAGAATAATCGTAATTTTATCATTAGACAGTCATATTTATAATACCTGTCCCACAGCCACTAAACCAGGAGCCAATAAACCGTTTATATAATTAAAACAGGACCCTGTTGTTGCTGTTAATCATTATCCAAGTATCTGACCCATATAATAACTGCAAGGCCTGCTAGCAAACCATTAGATGAAAAAAATTGTCAATCTTAGTGTGTGTCTTTAGTTAGCTGCACAGAACTTACTCTAAAAGATTAACCTTAATGTGTTTGTGTAACTTAACAGATTTATGTGTAGTTGCTTGCAACTAAGAAACCTGACCGACTTTCTATGCTAAACTACAGTACAACCCCCTCATGTTTGACTATTATGTAATATAATGTTAAAAATTAATCTTTACAGTCAATTAAATTGACATTTTTTTAGTCTGGAGTATCTGGCCTAATTATAAGTGAAACATTTCCCTTGTAAGATTCCCTCCAACTACATTTTTCTGCCAGTGACCTCAGCTCCTCTGAGAGTTTTACATCTCTGACCACATGAATATAGATGTGAAGCGATGGGTATGAATTTTGTATTAAGTGTCTGAACACTGTGTATTAGGTATGGATTTATAAGGGCATGTCAGCTCTTTTTAAAGCCACATTTCCTATGAAAGGCTTGAGTAATACTCAGTACTAAGTATCATTTTTTTCTGACAGTGTCCTACTCTTGCAATTTCTGAACTGCATTTTCACACAATTACCAGTCAAAGGCTACGATTAAAAATAATAATAAAAAAAAAAGATTAACTATTCTTTGCTTTTTTTTGCTTACTGAACAATATTCTCTTCTGAATGCTTGAAATACTGTCAGCCCATGAGACTTAGTAGATTTGCTTTCTACTTTGCAGACGCTTCCTGGTATTTGCTGTGATCACCTGAACCCAAAACCCATAACCCATTTTTGTGATTCAAACTAAAGGAATGAGGAAGATCCTACAGTGCATTTCCACAGCTGGTTTTCAAATGTTTTAAAGATTTTTTTTTTTTTTTTAAACCCTTGCCATGAGTCATTGGAAAGAAAATATAAATCTCTATCATCCTTTAAACAGTGTTTGTGTGTGTGTGAAAACAAGAATCATTGTGCTGGTCTCTGTAATTATGAGTCATGACTGTAGCATTCAAAAATCTTTCACTGCCATATTATCCACAACTGCCTCAAGTTACAAGCAGCATCATCATATAACATCTTTGTATACATCTAACATTTGAAAAAAAAGGTAACACTAATGGATAAGAAATCATGAGGTGGAGATATAATTAGATGGGATTTTATCCCACCTAAACCTGAGCAGTTTTATACAGTAATGCTGGTGCCTGCCAGGCTTGCATGTATATTGATATGTGTTGCGTCTCCTTCTGTCTAATGCTGCTGAGGTCCAGGATCTTGTATGCACTGACAAAAAAAATACACACACACACACACACACACACATAATGATTTTCTTTCAGTGGCGATGACTGTGTTACCCTGAAGAACCACAAGGTAAAAATAACATTTTTAGAATATGATATATTTGTGAGTAATACCAATTTATTTGCACTGTATTGTCAACTTTTCTGCTATAGATTTTTTAAAAAACATCTCAGAATAATCTTATGTATCCGGAAGGCAAGCTTTTACATTTTATACACACCATCACATACTGCAAAAAAACTTTTCTTTGCACATTTGTATAATTTTTTATTTTATTTTTATTTTTTATTATGTTCTAAAATTAGCTGTATCCTTTTAATTCTGGATATTTGAAATGGCTTACTAATAACAAATATATCACAGAATAGGGGGTATCATACCTAAAATATGAAGCATATTTGTATTTCATTTTTAATATGCACCCAAATGAGGTAAGTCCACAAATGAACTTGTTAATGTCTTTTTTAAGGTGGGGACCACCTTGGCATTTAGAGATGTCACCATACTACCAGCATTGGAAGAAAAGCATACCACATGTACAAGCTACAAACTATTTTTAACTTTTACAGGGCAAAATCACATTGCAATTCCGAATGTCAGTATGTGATTAGATTTTAGCAGTAACTGGTCCTTTCTATCAAGAGAAATAAGATGTAACTGAGCACACTTAAACTTGCAATAATATATCCTATCTTTTAAAATTTATTTTTAAATCACCTTTATCTTGACGTCAACAACGTAAATTTGCTTTCTGCCTCCCTTGAATGTGTGCAGATGTAATATAAATTACAGCTGGGCGACCTTTATAATAAACAGTGTTAATTTCAGCCTAAATCAGTAAACCCGTTGCAGATCACAACAGTTCCATTAAACCAAAATTAAGCATCACAAAGCGACCATCTCAGCAGAAAAATACAGCTTGAGCTGCCACATTAACATAAAGCATTGCTCTCAGAAATTATTACACACTCTAATCTCGAAACACTCAGACGCAGCATTGCATTCCTGGAATGACCTGTCCATAGTGATGCATTAGTGTTTTTGCCCCAAGCTTTGAGATTTATGTTCACTGAAATAGAAATGCTCAGACTCATCTACACTTGAAGCAGGATTCCTGTGCATGCCCAATTCTTGGCAAGGTGAAGGTCAGCTAGCACATTGTCCTTTCCTTATCAACAAGACATTAACAGCTTTTTACTTTGGTTATAATAGACCTGGGACAATTTCAGACCGACGGTCTGTTGACGGCTGAAATGGAATTAAGTTTATCTCATGACAATTACAACCTAACACAGTATATACAGAAATTCACCCATAAGTTTCTGTGCTGTGCATATTAACATCACTTTACCGCAGTTGAGAAAGATCAATCAAAGTGATATACCACTCCACGGGTCTAAAATAAAGCCCAGTCATGTAGAAAATAGACTAGCAGCCAGCCCACAGGACCAGGGAGATAGCCACACAAACTCCATCATCTTGCACATCATCTGAAAATTTCACGTTACATAACGTGACATTGTCTCTGATTGCCTTTTCAAGAGTGCTTCTTTATTGTTTGCATTGCTTTGACAGTTGTAAACCCTTTTCTATTGACTTGGTAGCAACTTTACAAAGGTGGGGGTTGTAACAAAGTGTTACGTTAGACAAATCAGGTTCTGTTTTTTTTTTTAAGAAACATACTGTGCCCATAGTCGGGAATCTTTATTTTATACCATGAAGTTTTATTGATCAGAATGATCTAAAAGTTGATATGTTAATGAAATGCATATGACTGTTTGAAATGTTTAAGTTGTTAAATCAGTTATTTGAGTGATATTTCTATAGGGGAAGAAAAAAAACAAAAGAACTACAGTACTAAGTTTAAATGTGGTTACCCATTTCTACTATTTATTACATGAGCTGTTGATGCAGTTATATCATTCGGAGGACAACCAATGCATGTAATAATATGGTGTAACAAATGTTTAATAAAAACATACCATTTATTTTTTTACTTGGCTTTAGCAATGTATTGCATAGAAATTTAGTAATGACAGAATACACACAGAAAAAGTAAAATTCTCATATGGCAACTTATGTGTTAACAGCAATTGAGTCATACCTAATATGAACAAACACGCTTCCTTGTGCAGATAGGAGTTACTACTGTCTCCCAGGATTATGTCTTCTCAAAATTAGCATGCCGTAAAACAAGTAGTGTTTATTAAGTCAGCTTCCAATGGGGCAATATAGAGCTTATGCATAATGCATCACCAACCTGTGTTGCTGGCTGCTTCACTCACCTATTATGGCATATATTTTACCTTAGATTTTTTTCTCGTAAAACTGTTAATTGATATTTCAACTTATTTTTTTTTATTTCATATAAGTATTGTTAGGAACACGAACAACAAGCAGCAAGGGGATGTTTTGTGCAACTATTTATGTTTAATCGCTGAAGAATTAAGCTTGTATTTAACAATACTGAGCTTAATTTCAGAAGTAATGATAGCACCTGATATTTCACAAACGTAATGGTATTGGCTCTTTCAAATATCCTGACACGAACAATGCGCTATAAAATGATTTGTATGGGCTTATAGGAAAATAATGAAATTGACATTAATGAAAATTGACATTTGTATACCTGCAAGCAGGTATAAAGAAGAAAATATTAACAAAATACACTGTTTGCTTTTAAGCAAAGGTGAAAAATGAATGCATTTTCCAACTTTCGAGTTTAAGCAAGAATCACTGAACACTTACCACTACAACTATGTCCATTAAAAAAAAAGCTTCTACAGGTTTTATTTAGTACTATTATTATTATTATTATTATTATTATTATTATTATTATTATTATTATTATTATTATCATTATTTGTAATAAATAATAATAATAATAATAATAATAAATAATAATAATAATAATTTCAAGCTGTCGTATCCGATATATAAGATAGTATTGGTTGTTAAGTTACTGTATCACAGTTAGACACTTTCTAAACTTCTTTAAAGGTCAGACCTCCTAATTGTATCTTTTTCACAGTTTAGTACACTTCAAATAAAGCCAAACATAATAAAATCCATTATTACTACACCAGTGAGCTGTGGTTTGCCCACAAAACATGTAAAAATGAATAATGAATTCAAATCAGAGTCCTCACGGCGAGGATAACAGATCCTGTAATATGACATATGCAGAATGCAATGTTCACTAACATTTGATAACAGCCTGTTATCATTTCCCAACCTTTTTTTCTCAGTATTTACTTATGTAAAAAGCAAATACAGCATTGGCTACTACCAGTACTGCCATGAAATTAAGAATATTAGCAGCTGGTCAGAAAGATAATATGATTTCTCAAGTTTATGATCCCTAACTCCTGAATTTCCTATTCACTTTATTTAGATGGCAGAATATGAGAATGGAACGTTATTTAGGTTAATAGAAATTTCAAAGAAAACAACAAGGATAATAAAATGCATAGGTACAATAGATCTGTTGTTCTGTAAGACAGGTATTAATGATATTATAAACAGAAAATATTACAGAGACCTTTATTGTCAAATTGACCTATTAATGTTTAGATAGCTGCTCATTGCTGTTGTGTACTGCCAAGGCTTTTTAATAATTAAAATTGGAATTTTATGGCGATAATAATCAAAAGACCCACTGAGCATGCGAACATGAAAAAAGCCAAGGTCAATGCATGGCTTGGAAGGAGATTTCAGGAGGCATAAAAAATGGCAATTATCACTTATGTATGTTTGATTCCTCTGCCCTTGATAGAAATATCAGACACTGCTGTGAGTACCTAGCATAGGCAGTGTTGCTCACGTTCATGAACTAGTTGTACCTCTGATTCTGTTGCTGTGTCTGTAACACTGTCTGATACTGCTGACTCCTGCTGTTGACAAGAATAATACTTTTTTTTTTTTTAAATCGTTAAAGATCAGATGCTTTTAGGAGGTTCACCCGAAAGCTCGTCTGGGTTCTGTTACTTGCTGCATACAGACCTTTTTGCAGTTGATCCATACAAGAGATAAGCCATGTCCGCGCTGAACTGATTTGAACCGACTTTGTTGGCAACACTGTTGGTGAGATTGGTTAGGAGCAAAAACCTGTCAACCTTATGCATCGACACCACACAGACACAAGCTGACCAACTTGTGATAGTGTTCTTTTGTATCCTCTCACATATTACTTCCAGCTGAAAAGTCTAAGATCCAATCAGCTATCCAATCACCAAACATGAAGATAGCAAATGTGTAAGGATAAAGCAAAGGGCTTCATTAGTAGTAGTAGTCCTATTTAAGGCCCGTTAGACGGCACTACACCAGCTGTCCAAAGACAGCTGGAAAAAAAATTCATATTAGCACCCTTGGGGGTGCTAAAAAGGACGGACCTTAACTAATTAAACAGAAACAGGTAGACAAAGTCTGCAAATTAACATGGCCCCGCAGTCAAAGAGACCTTCCCCGCTCATCTTCCGCTTCCTGGTCTTGTAAATGGCCAGTTTAGCAAGAGCCAGGAGCAAGTTGACGAGGAGGTCTCTCTTTTTGCTGGAGCCACGAACAGGGTGGGTAGTAGTAGTAGTAGTGGTTCAGTTTGGTCAAACAAACTTACCAGGGCTACTTTAAGCAGATGTCAGTTTTTGTTTGGTATGGCCTTTAGATATAGCAGAAGGTTGTGCAAGGCTATGTCACAAACAGGATCTTCAGTGCTGAAGTCTCGTGAACAAATTGTATGGCTTTCGAACTTGTAGCCATGCAAAAAAACAAAACAAAAAAAAAGAAACACAGTTTTTGGTCAATTTACGCGACTTGTTAGAGTGAGAAGATGATTTACCCACTCTTGTTCGCAGTACCATTGTTTGGCTGTGCATGTGCTATAGTGTGAGGAATGTACGTGATATGTGAGCATTATGCCACATTTTCATGAAAATGGAGAGAGAATATAAACCAAGCCATAGTCAATTATGTTCACATTTCTAAATGTATCACTATTGAGGGTTGCATTGATAACTAATATTTAATGTATTTTGCAATATCTAAAGGTTTTACTGTGAAGCCATACATATTTGCAACCAATATATTTGGTGAATCACACCCAATAAATGCCCATATTTTGCTCCAGAAATGTTGGCTACCTGTTGCAAAATACAATGTATGCATTGTTAGTGGAATTTGATTTTGTGCCAAAAATGTTAGTTATTTTTCCATAGGTGCAAAACGCAGATTAAAAGGCTTGCAAATATGTAAAACAAATATGAAAACAATATAGTGCCTTTGGTTCTGCATGGTTCTGTTCACTTGCTCTATCCATACACCCTTTGCCAGCTTTGCAGAGAGCTGGAGGGTGGACAGCATAGCCAAAGCACTAGACAGCATCACTGATAATGGGTGTTAGCAATACAAGTGTATTGTATTGTATCAAATAAATCCCCCTGTACAAAATCCATGTATACAATAAAACCCGAAACAGAGTACAGGTTTATGATGCCAAAATGTTCTTTGTTTTCCTTATTTGTCTGCTAGGGCATATTTTTAAACGTTTGACGTTTGACATTTTTGTAGGTTTAAATAAAGATTACAAGTATAAGTCATTGTTTTAATATATCTTTGTTTAACGTAATAAGATATTGTCATTCAATGTAAAATACTTTGACTCTTTTGTACCTGCATCCAACACACCTGTTTCTACTGCCGCAGATTAAGGATTGCTACGGATTCATCGGCATCGTGTGCAATCGTGTCAGGACATCTGGAAAGGACACTCACTGTTTTGGGGCTGTTCTGGAGTGTTTATGTGTTATGTGTTTATTACTTAGTTTGTTGTGTATTTAATGTTTATAATTCATCATTTGCCTATGTCTTTTCATCTGCCATTTCTCTCTGTATCCTTATTTTTCTATTTTATTTTTCCTTCATATAAGGGATATTTTTAATATTGTATTTAAATTCTGTAAGTTGCTTTGGATAAAAGTGCCTGCTAAATATTTAAACAATAATTCTACTACTACTACTAATAATAATAATACTACTACTACTACTACTAAATAATAATAATAATAATAATAATAATAATAATAATAATAATAATAATAATAATAATAATAATAATAAAGATATTTGATTACGACACAATTTAAACAAAATCTGTATATAGAATCTCTCATCTCTAGCAAATGCATTGTAGAGCCAAACAAATGCTTCTAATGTATTCAATATTCTGTCAGCCATATTCAAGTATATCATGCTGTTACACTAGATCTAAATCACTGGGCAGTTTATGAATGCCAAAGTAGGAATATTAATGTGTTATTTCAATCCAATATTACAAATTGTGGGGGTGTCTGGGTATGTTCTATTACATAACTTGCACTTTGAAAGTTAACCAAAGCATGCATATCTTTTTCAGAGTGAAAAATGCAATAACAGGGAAGCCTTCAATTCAGAGACGCGTATAATCTTTGATACTTCATTATAAGACACTCCACACACACACACACACACACACACACACACACACACACACACACACACACACACACACACACACACACACACACACACACACACGTTAATTCTGGTGCAAGTGGTCAATGGGCAAATATTAACATTACCTTTTTTTTTCAAAAAAAGAAACAAATTTAAATGGTCTCACTAAAAGAAGTTCAGTATGAGGAGTGACAGATGAGATGAAGATTAATGTAAGTAATATAATTAGAAGCTGTAGAGAAACAGACAGCTGTTTGTTCACAGAAGAACAGGTGGTATTGTATGAAGCAGCCAATAAACCGAGACAGTATAAAAAGACAGGTGGGTGCACTACTTGTACATTCAAAGTCTCTTGTTAGCTTTTTAGAACGAGCTATACCCCCCTGTTTAAAGGAAATTGAATCCTAGAAAGAAAGGCACATTTTCAGAGAGTGAAAAAAAAAAATTGTAACAGGATAACGCTTGCAAAAATAATCCATTTAGTTGCAAGGACCAATTAAAAATCAATGTTATTCCTGTTTAAAAGCATTCGTTTTCAATTGCTTTAAAATATCCATTCTATTAAGTCTAATGCTTTTTAACCAAAGCTTTCACAAAAGAAGAGACAGGAGATGGATTCAAGATGTTGACTTTACAAAAAAGAAAATACAACAATCCTGCTTGTGGTTTGTGCACAGCAGGCCATTCGCCGTCCTAGTGATACAGTGGCCACACAGGAGGATACATGACTGTAAGAGATTATGGAAAATTATCAGACTATAATTGATCATTAGTATGCATTATATGTATCGGAACAAGGATATAAATGACAAATGCACAAATGTTCGCTTGCACCAATGAAATTGTCTATAAACCAAAAATCATGCTGTCAAACTTTCAAGTTAACAAAGTCTTCTGTGTATGTGGCAATACAAAGTTAAAGGCAAAAGATCGTCAGTTTGCTAATCTTTTTTTAATGGTCTAAACTGCTCTCTTTGCTGTGCTTTAGTGAAACCTTTAACCAGGGTGTGTTGCTTAACATAATTTATTGATCTCTGTTTGCAGAAAACACAGCAGCATTGACTGGCAAACAGCCATCTAATCAGATTTTTTTGTCACAAATAAATCAGCACTTTGGAATCCAAATGGCATGTCAAAATGCCATAATGGCTCTTTGTAAATCTAATTGAAACAAATGCCATTGATCGAGCCAGGGAGTATTCTTTAATTTGTAAGTAAATCTGCTAGGATCTGAATTGCGAAGCAAGTGTCTGACACCAAATTACACACTGGGCTGTCAGGACTAAAGATAAATTGAACTACTCTCTGGGGGGCAGTAAAGCAAGTGAAGATCTTAATTAAATACTTCAGACTAAAACCACCATCTACAGTGACTTGCGAAAGTATTGACTCCTTTTTCCTATTTTGTTGCCTTACAACCTGGAATTAAAATGGATTTTTATTTGGATTTCATGTAAGGAACATACACAAAATAATCCAAATTAGTGAAGTGAAATGATAAAAATAACTTGTTTTGAAAAATTCTAAAAAATAAATAAAGGAAAAGTGGTGCGTGCATATGTATTCACCCCCTTTGCTATTAAGCCTCTAAATAAGATCTGGTGCAACCAATTACCTTCAGAAGTCACATAATTAGTTAAATAAAGTCCACCTGTGTGCAATCTAAGTGTCACATGATCTGTCACATGATCTCAGTATATATACACCTGTTCTGAAAGGCCCCAGAGTCTGCAACACCACCAAGCAAGCGGCACCATGAAGACCAAGGAGCTCTCCAAACAGGTCAGGGACAAAATTGTGGAGAAGTACAGATCAGGGTTGGGTTATAAAAAAATATCCGAAACTTTGAACATCCCACGGAGCACTATTAAAGCCATTATTAAAAAATGGAAGGAATATGGCACCACAACAAACCTGGCAAGAGAGGGCCACCCACCAAAACTCACAGACCAGGCAAGGAGGGCATTAATCAGAGAGACAACAAAGAGACCAAAGATAACCCTGAAGGAGCTGCAAAGCTCCACAGCGGAGGTTGGAGTATCTGTCCATAGGACCACTTTAAGCCATACACTCCACAGAGCTGGGCTTTACGGAAGAGTGGCCAGAAAAAAGCCATTGCTTAAAGAAAAAAATAAGCAAACATGTTTGGTGTTCGCCAAAAGGCATGTGGGAGACTCCCCAAACATATGGAAGAAGATACTCTGGTCAGATGAGACTAAAATTGAGCTTTTTGGCCATCAAGGAAAACGCTATGTCTGGCGCAAACCCAACACCTCTCATCACCCTGAGAACACCATCCCCACAGTGAAGCATGGTGGTGGCAGCATCATGCTGTGGGGATGTTTTTCATCGGGAGAGACTGGGAAACTGGTCAGAATTGAAGGAATGATGGATGGCGCTAAATACAGGGAAACTCTTGAGGGAAACCTGTTTCAATCTTCCAGAGATTTGAGACTGGGACGGAGGTTCACCTTCCAGCAGGACAATGACCCTAAGCATACTGCTAAAGCAACACTCGAGTGGTTTAAGGGGAAACATTTAAATGTTTTGGAATGGCCTAGTCAAAGCCCAGACCTCAATCCAATTGAGAATCTGTGGTATGACTTAAAGATTGCTGTACACCAGCGGAACCCATCCAACTTGAAGGAGCTGGAGCAGTTTTGCCTTGAAGAATGGGCAAAAATCCCAGTGGCTAGATGTGCCAAGCTTATAGATACATACCCCAAGAGACTTGCAGCTGTAATTGCTGCAAAAGGTGGCTCTACAAAGTATTGACTTTTGGGGGGGGGGGGGGGGGGGAGTGAATACTTATGCACGCTCAAGTTTTCTGTTTTTTTGTCTTATTTCTTGTTTGTTTCACAATAAAAAAAGATATATCTTATATAATAAATAAATATCTTCAAAGTGGTAGGCATGTTGTGTAAATCAAATTATACAAACCCCCAAAAAATCCATTTTAATTCCAGGTTGTAAGGCAACAAAATAGGAAAAATGCCAAGGGGGGTCAATACTTTCGCAAGCCACTGTAAAGCAGGGCTTCTCAACCCTTTTATTCCAACTGAGCTCTCAATTACTTAAATAAACCCTTAATTGAACGCATAATTTGCTTAATTAGACCTTTTTAATTGTTCTCAGCTAGAAAGTTGCAGAGTTCAAGTTACTTAGAAAATGTTGTAGCTAACTTGAACTCTTTAAGAGATGAAAGCAAGTAAAAGTGAAGTGCTTGAGATTTAAGTATAAAATAGTTCATTTTTGAGAGTGGAGGTCTACAGCACTCATGCCTAATCTAAGATTGTTATAATCCAGCACTCAGAAAGAAAGGGTTTTCACTCATTCCATTGTGGGACTCAAACTCAAAGCCTTTCAGTAATAAGACAACATACTTATCCACCAAGTCCTAGAGAAGGCATATTCAGGTCCATCTGATTGTATAGAGGAATTACATTAAAAAAAACAGGTGCCAGGGGAAAAATATGTATATTTTAAAGCTTTAGTTTTATGCCAGAGCTGTGTCAATAATTAAGTGAACTATATCGACTATTTTGTGCCACTGTATTGCATTTAAACTAGTGTGAGTGGGGACATCAGGTTCAGTAAGCAGCAGTAGAACACAGGTGATACGGGGTGAAACTGAGGCGCTATGGCTGAGCTCAGTGTGTTTATTAAACAAACAATTAAAAGATTTAAACAAAAAAAACACACACACTTGAGGGCCAAAATAAATAGACAAACAAAAAGGACTAAAGCTAAACAAACAGTGGACAAACAGACAAACAAACACGTTAGTTAAAAACAAACAAGTATCATGCTAGTCCTTCCAGCTCGAAATAGCAATTGTCATTAATTCTTACTTAATTCTCCTTCTCTCTCTGGTTCTCTACTCAAACACCCAACCCCGAGTGAGTGAAACACTGCATCTTTTATGAAAGTGTACCGAGACTCGATTGCTAATCAATCATTCGATTTGGAATCTCGGTACATCTGCACAAGAACTAATTTGTGCTTCCATCCTAATACCACTTTAATCTGCACGTGAAGTGAATGTGCTATCCTTGTGTCTATATACAATTATACATTTTATATCACAGGTGCTACACAGACCCATTTATATACCGTGCACCAACACCTATACACCAACATTAACACACCACACGCAACATATTAACACATAACACACATGGGCAGGGTACACTACCTCAATAGACAATAGTGGTGGTATCAGAAATGTATACACACCTAAATGTTTTCATACTAGATAAGATCTTACATTAGGTTTGGCTATTTCTTTTTTCTTTTTTTTTTTAAATACTAATTTATATATGAAACACTAGTTTCAGATTGTCCATATTAAAACCAACTGCATTGCCTTGCAGAAAGACAAATAATTAAAATATGCAAGATGTACGCTGACAAGACTGTGTTCCACAAAACTGGGGTCACAGTATTATTTACTACCATTAACTTCACAGCCTTGCAAAACAGGAATGGCAGCAGTCCCAGACCATCTGTGATACATAAGGGCACTTTGCAATATTGCTCTTAATCTGTGCTAGACCTTTATCTGTGGCACCATCTCTAGTTTTATTAATGAAAGGGCACATCATTTATAGTATTAAGAGGCATCCAAGCTAGGAAGGGTGCAGACCAGTGCAAGAGGAGTGGGCTGCTCTATAGTGCTGTGTCTTCGATGACTTCAATGTATTTGAAATGAAAAGATCAACTTCACAACAGCCATGCACAATACCAGAGGTTATTGTACCAAATATAATAAAATGAGGACAGTGGAGGTTACAATCTTTTGAGTTACACCCTGTGAACCACTGGAGAAGAACACGAACTAAAGGACCTTTACCAACATTTAATCTGTAAGACTGAAACTGGATATGTATGCAAGAGTTGTATCATAGCTTGCATGTACTCACATCTACTTAGAAGGCAGTTAAATATAAAGATAAACACCTATACACACAATTAAGTTGCATTTGTATTTTGGAACTGTTTTATTGTGTTTATTTTGTCATGCATTTCAGAAGAAAAACCAGTGGCTTATCTCTGCAGAATATCTGATGCTGTTACAGTTAGATCCACAAACACTGGGAGACGCATGCCTAGAGCCACATGACTGCATTGATGTGGTTGAGAGATTATCGTTATCCACCAAACACAGAACACCACAACAAAGAAGTTCAATACATGCCATAATGATAATTCTAATGCTGTCTCTGCATTTTTTAATCCCAGCAGTTTAATCCTGAATAAAAAGGAGAACGGTAAACATAAATAACCTATTAATCCACTGGTAAAATCATATCTCAACTTATATATATAAATATATAGTATATATATATATATATAATATATATATATATATATATATATATATATATATATATATATATATATCAGCAAAAACAGCAAAAACAAAGGACACTAACTAAACCTGTTCATTATTTAAAGCATCAACCCTCTCTCTGCAAGAAAGTCCCTATTTAATAGCCCTGCAAATCAAAATGAGAATTTTCAACTGGGTATAGTGTTGTTTAACAGAAACCCTCAATACAAAGGCTAGATCTGTTTTTAAACAGATACTATTGACAGCACAAGGTCGGTTCATGGTTTTCTAATGACTATTTAGTTGTCTTCCCATACCGTAGTTTCCCAGTGGACCGGTAATAAGATCCATAACACAAGTCTCAATTTGCACTAATTGGCACCTGTGTTGACAGTGCTCCATAACAGCCAATGTCTAGAATGAAAACTAAACTAAGAACCCTCCAGGGCACAATTAAGGGTTATCTGTGGAAAAGTGTGGGGAAGCTTGCAATGCACAAGGCTCTATTAATAAATAGAGGGCTCCAGTCCCCTTGCTATCAGTCTGGCACCTTTCATAAAGTCTAAAATGCAAGATAAAGCATAATACATTGCTGTACTTTTTTCATGTTGAATCAATGAATATTATATTTCTGAAGGTTTTACCATTCTAATTTTGCTGGCTTCTGTAGGTGAAACTGGTATGTATATTTGGTGGACTTCCTCTCACAGGTTAAATGAGTCCCTGTGTGTCACTCTGCAGCAGCCTGCAGTGGGAGAGTTTATATGACGCCATAAAGTCCTTCCAATCTGGCCAAGTGCCTCTCCATAAAGTCATAAAACACATTCCAATATGTTTTAGGGTCTCATAAAAGGAAATTTGTTAGAGCCAATTTTGGGTTAAAGAATGTTTTCTGTTTAAACACTAGTATGGTAATTAGTTGGCTACTATTGGGTAAGCCTGGGATCTTAGCAGTATATGATTGGCTGAATGTTAATGAATGCTTGTTTTATTGCCTGTATAAAACTAAACTGTAAAGAGAAATCTTTGATCTTCAGTGCCGTTGAGGGTTACCCAGTACTCTGAGTTTCACTATATTGTGATGCTGTTAGACTGCTTTCTGTGGAATAAACTACTTTTGGTGAGAAACATGACCTACAAGATCTTCTTTCTTTGATCATGGTAACATCACCTACATCAGCTGTGTCCCATAATAGCTAAAAATATATTCAACCTGCAAAATCTGCCAAGTTATACTCACTGACAGATTGTTAATAAATGCCTATGGAAGCATTCCAGTTATGAGTCAAAAGCTGATGTTAATGCAGGATGTCCCTAATCTGCTAAATCCTGAACCAATTATACAGCGCAAAGATGCATAAAAATAAAAAAATAAATAAAAACTTTATGAAAACAATAGCAAATCAAGGATCCAATCAGGTACAGGCTACTACTACTACTAAGTTTATGTATTTTGTTGGGGTTTTTTTTGTAAAATAAAACTATAAAACCCATAGGATAATTGTAACAGGATCATCCATCCTGGCCTATTCTACTGTGTGAAGACAGGCACTGTAAACCATTGCTGCCCAATGACTGCCAGTGTTGGATGATGCTGCAGTTGGCTTCTTGTTCTATGTGCCACGGGTTTCAAGGCTGATTCTCACAGAGGGGGAACCCCTCTACATCACCCATATGTAGTGCAAACAGCACAGATTGCAAGTTACTACTACTACAACCACCACGACTACTACTGCTACTACTACTACTACTACTAATAATAATAATAATAATAATAATAATAATAATAATAATAATAATAATAATAATAATACCCTTTATGTTCTCTCTGCCTAATCTATTGATTTATGTTTTCTGAAATCTTCCTAAGTAAAATGTATTGGATTGGGCCCTATAAAGCTTTTGCCAGTTAATACTGCATACCAGTATACTACACCCAAGTGAGAAATAATCGCTTCTGGTGATATACTTCCCTGATTTGTCAAACTGGGAAGGAATAGGGGGTGATATTTGGCACCGCATGATTTGCACTATTTGGCACGATTTGCACTTAAAGTGTTATAAGCCAAGTAAAAAAAAGTCAAACTAATCATTTCAAATACTGGTAGATATTTTATTATTATATTTATTGAATGCCGTGGTGCATAATGAGCTATGGTATATGAACAGTTAAGAAGTATACAGTATTTGATGCCATAAATATGTCTGCTATTATAGCCGTAGTCTTTCAGGGGATTTACAGGAAAGGTGTGTCTATTTTGGTTACTCGCATTAAAAACCACAGTGTCTAAATTGTAATTCTAGAGTTACTCACAGTGTTTATTAATGTACTCTTCCTCCATTTAGAAACCACCATTATTATGGGGCTCTTTTTCCTTTTTTTGCACGTGCAGCATAATAAATTGTAGGATATGACCACAAATAAGCAATGAGAAAAACACATAGTGAAACTGATGTTTTAGATTAGGAGGCACTATCAAGACTGTTTCATTATTTGTTAACTGGTAGTGACTGACACATAGTGTAATTATAAATTGCTGAAAACACAGTTTTCAAAACAAAATTCTTGTCACTGTTTTGATTTGGAGAAACATGCAAATGTGTCCTGTTTCTTGTACAGCAGGATCGTGTAGGATTTTACAATGAACTACATTTAAATGACTGTCGGTTTGTACAATTTCAGGATAATGTAGAACATATGAGGGATCATCATTTTAATAGTTAACACAGAAATCCAGGAGCCTGTTTAGTTTTCCTCAGCAAATCATACTGAAACAAAATGATGATCTGGTTTTATTCCAAATATTCGAAATAGAAACTATCTTAGCAACAAACATGGGTACATTTATTGTCATGATAGTGTTTCCTGTCTCTAAACCTTAAAAAATCTAATGATTTAACTTATGACATAACCTATATAGCTGGTAAATACACACTGTCACATTATTCACTATATATTGTACAGTATTAGGCAGCAGCTCCCAAAATTAAACTAGCTTTTTACATTCTTTTCCTTGTGATTAGTTAACATTACTGACTTGTAATCAAAGCGTTACAGAAACCTCAACAGACCTCATTTCAGAGTTCAACAATGAGGGGTATGCAAGAAGAGCAATGCAAAACAGTCTCTTATATAAATAGGACTGCATACTGAATGTCACTTTACATCTTTAATATTCACTTGGGTTTCAAACACAGTGGATATCATAAATAACAACGATGCTGTGCTAATGTTCCCTCTGTTTGGCTTTAAGACACTGCCTACTTTAGGAGTGTTTTGTATTTGTTTGACAGTGCTGTCACAAACCATAAATAAGACTATTCCAAAGGACTCCTCAGATATGATTTAATGCATGTCAACTCTTTGCCTGAAATTCTGATCAATGAAATGTTGGATATAAATTCCCAGACATCATATACACAAGGTATGCACAGAACCGGCATTTAAAAAGAGTGGAAGCTGATTTTGCATTGGCACGGATCCAGTGAAAGTTTTTGTGTTTTAAAGCATTTGATGCCTCTCATTACACATTGAGGAAAACAGACATCCTGCCTTATGCCTTATACCAATCAGAGATGTGTAGTAATTAATAATTAAATACGGAAGGAAGGCAGGCATAGAGGCAGCAAGGCAGAAGAAAAGTTTACATTACAGTTGGTGTGAAACTGCACATGACGCATGGAGGGAAAGAATAATAACAGCGATAAGTGGACCACGAAAATGCTGAGAATATTGTCAAAGCTGTCCATTGGGGAACAGGGCACATGATGCCCCTCCTGCAAAGATCTGCAAAGAGCATCAAGTCTCTTTAATAAAAATCCATCACTGCCCCCCCCCCCCCAACACAACATTTATACCGAATAACCTTATTAAATGATCAAACTATGAAACAAAGTAATTAAGCATTGCAACATATGAGGAGCCACATATAAGTGCATTTTTATTGCCTAAAGTCTCAATTTTCATGATTTCAGATGCTTGTTGATGATCTGCATTTGAAATCTCAGGCATGACAAAGCTGAGTCCAGTAATGATGCAATTGCTTGCAAGCAACACACACACATTACATAGATGCTGTGCTTCAGCTTCATGCTCTGACACAAAACATCTGTCACCACTGTCCTGCTGCCACTGGGACAGTTTTTTTTTATTTTTTATTATTTATTGCCTATAATGTATGCACAGGCTGTCACTTGAGATGATTCACTTGCTCTCTTTTTAGCCTGAAGTCCAAGACCAAGGTTACATTACCTTTCATATTACATTTCATTCATCTACAACTGACATAAAAGAAGTAATCCATATAGGTCTTTTTTGAAATTGCCTTTCAAAACAAAAAAATATATATATATTATTAAAAAATACCCCAGTGAAGTCCAGAAAGATTTGAACCAGACTTTTAATGATACGGTAAGTGGCACTTCTGAAACAATATCGGGAGCTAAAAATACTAAGCTAACTAACCTATTACTTATTCTTCCCACCGCATTGTTGAGTTTAAGAAAGCAAGAACTGAATACAAGCTATTGAAACAGCTTTTAAATGAAATCGTGCAGCCCCAGTAGTTGGTAGAGTGGAGCAGACACAGATGATTTTACATTGAATTAGTCGAAAGAAAATAGATAATTATGTTTTAATTGTTTGTACCCTTCAGCCTTTAATACATTTAAGCACCCAAATCATTTGGTGGAAACTAATTTGAATGTGTGAGAAACAAAACAAAAACAAAACAACTGTCTTTTATTAACTCACTGCCCTCACAAAACAATACACTATAGAATAAACATGCTTAAGTATGACTTAAAATATTTGCTATAAATAGCCTGGTGCTTTGCTGGAAAACCTTTACCCTTTGCCCCTAACATTTTGAGTGTGAAAGTTGTTACAAAAAACATTCTATTAAAGCGTCAATTCATAACAGTTTTCAACTTTGTGCTTCTAGGCAATTAAAGATCAAACTTTACAGCTCCAGGATGTCAGTATACAGCTATATAATTCCAACAAGCAAAAATCAGTTGAGTATTGTATTTGTTATAACCCATGGGAACAGACACAAACACAAGCAGGTGCTTGTCAGAGCAAAAATAAAATAAAATGCTTTATTAAATTATTTGATCTGGCTTCACTATGTCTATTGGGTTAGGCATTTCAATACTTTGTTTGAAAGAATCTATAAAATCAGCAATCTAGTCTTTTAAGGCTCTTTTGATTCTTTGTGATGATAAGGAGGACACCTTTATAATTAGTTACACCAGCTGGACTTTTACTAGCAGAAACTGCTGGAGCTCTGCTAATTACAGCAGTCTAATTACCAAACGCTGGCAGTATACTGAATGACCATTAAATTGTACACAGTAAATCACTTGGCTAGGGAATCTCACTGGGAAATTATCGCAGTCAGGGGAAAGAGTAAGACAATAATTATTTTCAGTATAAGACAGGTTCAATGGTGACATGGTAAAAGTAAATATATAAAACATGGATTGCAATAATAAGAAAGATTTAAGCTTTAAGAAATACAAATTCAGTTATAAATTCAGTTCAGTGACGAATAGAAGTATCTTTGCAGTCAATTGTACAATTTAAAACAAACCTTAAAACTCCAAACTGGGTCTAAAAAGTTACAAAACAATTAAAACCAGCCACTTTTTCTTTTTCTCCCTGTCTGTGACATCAAAGATTGATGGCCACATTGCTGTGTAATTAATCTCTCCAAAATGTCCTGTCTAGCTCTTTGGGAAATGTTTTTACTGCTGTCATAATGCAGAGTGGCAACATATCAAGCCAATTCAAAGGAAAGGGAAATTATATTGACAAACCCCAAGCTCAGAAAATTATGTAGCTCGGTTGAGCAGATACCAGGTAACAGTGGACTAGCTTGACTGAAAAGAAAGCATACAAAACAAAAGGTTTGCATAACGTAGCTATATTGCTATAGTAACTTCTGAAACTAGAAAACGGAGCATCACTATTACCAGTAAAGCAGCAAGACAGGGAGCAGAGACAAGCTCAAATAACTTGAATTCATCTTTCCATTAGGGTGTGAGCGCTCTAATTTCTAAAAATATCCAAAAGAAATAAAGTACATCATTCCTTTTAATGCATTCGATTTTAACATAATGTTAAGTACTTTCATGTGCATTTGTTTTGTCTTAATCTGAGCTGCCAACTGATATCTTGTAAAACATGTCACCATAAATTGACTGAGAGTGCAAGTGTAGTTACTGACAGATTCCTTTAGTAGCTTTCATTTGGGAACACTACTGTCTAGCACTCTGGAGTCTGCATGTGAGGAACAGCAGTTTGTCTCTGGAGGATACAGAAAGTGCAGGCTACTTTTTCAAGGTTAGTTTACTCTTCAAAGTCCCTATTCGGAGTGCCCCAAGACACAATTCCTGTAATAAATAATGACAATCTTCTGTTTATATAACATATAGTAAGGATCAATATTTTACGAAGAATTCAATTACACAGGACTAGCTAAGCCCAGGTAATTTGGGCTTCTTAATTATATTTAATTATAAGCAAATCATTTTGTGATGACAATATGTAACAGTTGCTATGATAAAATATGTCTGACATGACAAATCTGTGGATGCCTGGCAAATAAAAGAGGACTTCCAAGAGTCTTGTTTAGTTATTATTTGCAATGTACTACCATTCTTCACAGTTTCTGTAAAATACATTTCAAAGTTTAATTTCATGTCAGCACTTGTTTTGTCAGCACTCTCCTTCTCAATGTTTTTATTTGTGGAAAGCCGTACAGAATGCAAATGTGCCTTTGGGTCATTCCATGAAAATGCACTGTACAGTAAACTTTTTTTTTTTTTTTTTAATGACCATACTTCTGCGTATTACAATAGACCCATCACCATTAGAACAGACAATGGTATATAAGATGGGAATTGCATTACATAATTGACAGACAAAATGACATTTTTACTGTTTCACCGTTTAAATTCATTCACAAGGATATATTTGCAGAAATACACTTTATTTCTACAGTCTTAATTTTTCGATGTGATCATTTTCTAGGTAGATGCACTTTACTGCCTATCTACTGTGCTTAATGGTCATGGTTTACCTATTAGTTGTTTAGAGTCTACAGTATAGTTTTACAGTGTAGCAACCTCGATTAAGGTTTTCAGTTTGTATATGTATTTATATTTTACTTCATAAAGCTACCTACCATATACAAAACTGTTTGTTTTACTGCAGATACTTTACTTGATCTATGAATTATTAAACATGGATTATGTATAGTATCTACAGTATAATATTTGTTGTATGTTTAATTCTAAAAAGTGTCTTACAATTCTTAATATTAGGGTATGAATATACTTAATGTGTATAAACTCAAATAGTAATAGAGACAGTGTTATTTTAATCTTCACATACAGTGCTAATTACGATATCCAGCGTTTCAGATGCAGGCAGACATATTGATTGGGAGATTTTTATGTGTTGGTTTGTCTATAAATTCCTCCTGCAAACACGAGTGATAGCTCCTTGGGTGCTCCTCAGCCTTAAAGCACAGTACATTCGTACAGCCTCAAGGTCACTTCTGTAAGGTTCGTCTTCTTTACAAAAAACAAAACAAAAAACAGCCTATTAATTTATATAAAACCTTACACTCTGACATAACAAACACATTGATTTTCTGTTCTCACTATATTTACTTTGTTGGCCAATTCAATAAACTCATTTTTTTTCTGAAAGTGGCCAGTTTAGCGAGTTTAACTGTAGTGGCTTTATCTATAGTATGACTGTAATAAATCTTCAGCAAGTCATATATCATAAGCAAGGCAGACATGGGATCTGTAGGATACATACAGTATCTGCAAGTAGACAGTTTAAAAAAGGGGATTTGAAATTATTTGCATCACTAATAAATTCCAACTGTGCACAGTATATTTAGTCATCATTATCACTTTAGGCGGGTACTTCGCAAGTCACTTTTTTTTTTTTAACACCATAGCACTTTTAGATGGGGTAATGTTGCGGTTCTGCTTTATAATCAAAATTAAAGAGCAATTAGTATAGCAGAATAAAATACCACACAAGTAACTCATGTTGTATATTCTCTCTTGTCTGCTGATGAAACACAGGCACGTATGCTCATCTAGTTTAGTTTTTTACAACTCTTGTACAAACCATTGCTTTTTAATTTGTAATACTTTGCCACTGCCTTTAGGCAAGAGCTTTGATGGAAGTCAACTTCTGAAGATCTTATTCACTAGATCCATTCTTGTGTAGAACTGCTGCTGCTAAATGAAGCGCAGTCATTGAATTAACAAATGTGTAGATTTGCTTACTGGCAAAGAGACATGAAAGAGTTCAACAGCGACAGTGTTAAACTCTTTAAATAACATATCATATATCTGGCATTGCAAGACACAAAAGGTTATTTTGGTAGATTGAGAAAAATTAAAGACTTTACAGTAAAATGATAGATAGCTATATTCAGAGAAAAGACAGGATGTGCCTTCCATTTTCTGCTATTTTCTTCACTTTTTTTTTTTCTTACTTCAAATTCTATTAGACCCCATAGTGGGAGGAACCAATCACACTAATCATGTATACAGTGCACTGTAATATTGCCTCACACAATTCAAATCCATTTACCCAACATAAGCATTTTTCTCCAGCCCTGTCATAAAGTGCCATTTCCACTGTCCTGCACTTCTTTATTTTTCTGGCAGGGCTATCATAAGTGTATGCCACTGGGGTGATAAATTGGAACTCAAATAAGTTATAAATCTTCTATCCCTTTCATCTCCAGTCAACCTGAGTGAATTTACTTAAATCAGCCTAGGCAACAAAACCAAGAGAGGAAAGTGAGCCAAGAGCAGATTGTTCCAAATCGTGTGCAAAGCGTTTCTTACATGCTTTGCATCTTTTTATGTAGATTATTCTTGCAAACAGGGCTGATTAATTTCTAGTCTCATATTGTTATTCACATTAAGTAATACAATTATGTTCACAGCTACAATTTTTTTCATAACTTTTTTTGGCAATAAAGACATTGAAGATTATATATATATATATATATATATATATATATATATATATATATATATATATATAATATATATATATCAGAAAAAAAAAAGATTAAAATAGTATGGTGGTTTACTACTGGAAATGATATGCTTTTGAAAAAGGACCATATTAAAACATCAGTTGCGAAGTAAAATTCTTTACTACACATCCTTTCAGCCATAAATACCTTATTTGTCACACGTTTACCATTAAAGGACAATAAGATACTAAATACATCTACCTACTATTTGGAAACTCAAACTGTACATATATTATTTTGTTCCAGCTGACATTACATATTAGAAAACATTCTGAAGGATCTTGTAATAATTAACCATCAAACAGTATACAATGGTATAGACTAGACTTTACATATGCATATGCTCTAAAATACTACTACAACAACAACAACAACAACAACAACAACAACAACAACAACAACAACAACAATAATAATAATAATAATAATAATAATAATAATAATAATAATAATAATAATAATAACTTCACACCTTAATAAGTCCCAATCATCTCATCTGTGTTTGTCCGCAGTAATTGAGTGGCTTACATCTGTTTTATTTGGATAATGCATTTTCTATGAGCGACAATGTGACATTACCCCAAGAGTGTCTCCTTATTACCTAACATAGTGATCTGTTAGTAATGTATTAGGAGTCCCAAGTCCCCATTTACTGTTTAAGATGACAATGCAGCAATCCCAGCTCCTAAAGTGCAGCTTTGTTTTACTTAGCATTGGACTTTCCAGCCTCAAATGATACTTCTTTGGTTGCACTGCCCATTTGTGCTTGGCATGCAAGAGATGACCATACAGGCACAAGCCAGTAAATCATTGCAGTGATGGGATTACTATATGAATAGCCTCTGCAACTTTACAGTGAATGAGAAACGTTGTCATCATTTTAATTAAAAGATACATGCTGAACATAATAAAGGACAGTTTTAAGTAAGCAGTACCTTGTTCAAGTGCATCTTATACACGAGCAAGTACTGTAGATTATTGATCTTACAATGCAAATGAGGCATGATATCACCTTTTAAGGAGTGATAATCAAGGCTTTAAATTCTTTGGTTCTTCCTGGCACCATATTACTTCACTCTCGTGGTCTTATATAGTGTGGCCCTTTATCTAGAGTAGACTATGGCAATTGACAATTGGTTAATTGGGCAATTGGGATATGGTGGAATATCTTCTGAAGCTACTGTACAGTGTGTTTGTAAAATCTCCAATTAATATTAAAAAGACAAGAGGATAACACAAAGCTTGTCTTGACAACCCTAAAGGTTTTATTTATACAATAACAGCAGTTCCAAACCCTGTAAGTATATTCCATGATACATGGAATATATGCATAAAACATGGCTGTCACATTCCTATCTCACGAGGAGCCGCGAGGGGGTTAATATGCATCTAAATGGTTTATTACACTTTCAAAAGGCCTTCTCAACAGTGACAAGTCTTCATAAGCCACAACTTATTATTCAAGGCATTATTCTAAGTGAGCTGTCTAAGAAAATTTTAAGTACTATAACGGTATATAAATGGAACACTTGATAGAGCCCACTGACATCTTCCTCACTCACTGACATCAATGCGTTAAAATATTATCTTCCTTTACATAGCTGTACTCATGCTTAAACTTGCATTATAATAATAATAATAATAATAATAATAATAATAATAATAATAATAATAATAATATATTTATGTTTGTTTTGCTCCAAAGTTGTGATTATATCACATTTTGAAGCCGTAAAAAGTATTCACAAAGAACTTTCATCTGTACCAATATCAACAGAAAAATACAGCGTATACATAAGCAGCCAGGCAGAATAACGTGTTTATGAAAATGTGAGAACAAAAAATGGAAAGATCTGTTTCTGGCAGATAAACTGAATTATGTTGTAGATTACCGCCCTGCTTTTTTAAATAGGTATAAGTGGTTCCAGTACTTGAACAAAATGGGTACAATCAGCACTACCCGTGGGTAGCAGAAGGAGGCAGTTTTTTTTTTCTTTACACCTTTAAAAATTGACTTGGAAGATGTGGCATAAGGCTGACTAATACAGAACAAGCCTGATTTATTCTGCCTTTCTAAAAATGCAGTCATTCATTCTGAAGTAAACAGTACATTAGATACTAGATGGTTCCCAATATGTCATCCCTTTTGTTCGAACCCCTCAGCCTAGTTAATTGATGATGTTGCAGTCTGAGTAGACATTTCCATCTTTAATGAACTGAAGAATATGCAACCTTGATTAAATCTCCATGTGAGTTAAACACGTTTCATTTTGTATTAACCATTTTTTAAACAGCTCACCAAGATGCGGTGTAACCAATCACCTGAAATGTTCTTCTTTATTATGCAGATACTGATTAGGTTAGAAAGCAAGCAAAGAAGTACAATATTTACAGAAACCATATGTATGATTATTTTGTAAGCATTTAATGTCCACCCAGTGTTATTAATCTTTTAAACTTCTGCCATAATAATGTTTTTTTTTTTTTTTTTTTTTTTTTTTTACTTGTCACGAAAAGCATTCTAAAAAATAGCTGTTTTTGTTTCATTTTACAAAAAAATGTTTTGCAATAATTAAGGTAGCATAATAGTGTAATGGTGAAATGAGTACTGTAGGAAATAGCTGGATAATTTTCAGCTAATTAAACATTTTACAAAAAGAAAACTCTGATGGGTCATTCCTTCAACAGTTATATCCAGGTATGTATTTTATTTGACCTCAAAGTTTGGCAGTTTCACTTGCTATGCTGTGAGCCTCCTCCGCTAGTTTGAGGCAGTGGCGTAGCTAGGAATGGAAATTTGGGTGGGCCCCAACTTAGGGTGGACGGACAAGTACCTAAGGTCTGACGTCACAGGAAATAGTTTACATTACAAACATGATTGAAATCAATTAAAACTCTGAATACATCAAATATCTCCCCGGGGTTTGAGCAGAGGCATCTGTGAGCCACTCAAAAGTCTCTGAATTGTCTTTTTGTAGATATGAAATAGTTGGAGGTTTAACATGTTAACATTTGAAGACTTGACAATACAGTCGAACAACCAGTCAAGAGAAGATCTAAAGGTGATCTTAAACACAGGCGATTTAGCAAGGAAAATGCACCAGAGTGGTCATTATAAACGTTTTATAGACTAGAAAGTTAAATTACACAGCTGTCTTTGTAAAAATTGAAAAAGGACAACATCATAAAGCTCATTTAAAAATGCATGAGTAGACAAATAATTCACCTCCAGCTAGTGTACAATACACTAATGAGAATCATTATTTTCTATAGTAAAGCAACATTGCCAATCAGAAGAACAACAAAGAGGGCACTGTGTGATTCTACAATATACAGCATATGTACTTCAGAGAGGGCTGCAGCACAAAATGGCCTCTGAACCTGGCCTTGCAACAACCTGACGGTTTAATTGTAAAACAATGTATCCCCCATTTCAGACTGAAGTACAGTATCACACCTCGGGGATGAAGGAAACAACAACGCTTTCATGCTCTGCTCGGATTAAGTTCTAAGAAATTGTATTCTTGGAGCAGCAGCTTCAACAGGGTTATATAGCAGTATGACAATAGCCTATGGCTTTGCTGACCTGCCATTCCAGCTGTGGATATTTTGTCAGTGCAAAATAAAAACTGACAAACAGATAAAAAAAAAAAAAATCTAATACTAGCATTTAATGCCTTTCACCTCTGAAAGTCTCATTCACATCCTGGGAAGATCCCAAGTTAAATGAGTTTGGGGGTGTCAATTAATCAGTCCACACCACACAGTTCAAGATGTTAGTCAGTTTATGCATGGACTGACTGAGTTGGGCTTGCAGAACTGGGAGTGAAGTTCTCATGGTGGCTTTCCCTCATCTTTTATGAGCACTAAACTGACAAATTACCGAGAGGGTTTAAGTGTTTATAAGATATACAATTCAGATTTTTTGTTTGTTTGTTTTACCCACTTAATAAGAACAACATATATTTGTAACACCATTAAAAGACGAAAGGGTTAAGACTTTTTTCACACAGCATTTTTACTGAGCTGGTATTATCTAAACCTTCCATCTGTTGGATTAAATTGGACAGAAAAGGGCCATTTAAGCTGTTAAAAAGCAGAAAATAATCCTTCTTTTAACACATCTTTCATTGGCATTTCCAATAAAAAAACAGATTGGACTGGCTACCCACATTACGGCTATTGGTGAAAAAACGTTTAAATGCAATTTTTAGACACACACACACACACACACACACACACACACACACACACACACACACACACACATATATATTCATGCTGCTTTTTTACAGTAAACACACTGTGGGGTTTAGCCACATTGTAAAATAATGCCATGTTGCCCTCTAGTGTCCAGCATAATAATAACAGGAATTCCGTTTCACATCGTTTAATACTAGTCGTGTTTTTTCACAACAGTGGGGTCTATTTTATAGCTGTCAATTCAAAGTGCAATTTTCATTAAAGTGTAATTACGTATAAGGTAAAAGTTAAAACGTGTAAGTAAACTATAAAAATGCAAGAAAAAACATATACTTAAGTTCTGTGTTCAGTGTTTCTATTTTTTTTTTCAGATCATTTTGTATATATTTTTACAATTACATCATTTATATACAGAAATGTGCCTATTGAAGATTTTCCCACAAAACCTTAAGTTACAACCAGTTGGATAAAAATCTAACAAAAGAAAAAAAAAATTGTAATTGCTTTATTCTCAACTTGAATACCTTCTAAATCACAAAATCCACTTAAAATCATGTCAATCATGTATTTTTCATTCCAGAGACAGGGTTGATGTTCAGAATTTAAATAGCATTTCAAAACAAACAAACAACAAAAAACCAAAAGATCAAATTGGTCTGTGTTATTACATTTAAATTAGATACATGATAAGCAAAAGCTAATTTCGACTAATTCTGCACAACAAAACATGTTAGTTTAAAATCTAACAGCATTGAATGGGTTAATCTAATCTAACCTTGGTTTAATATCATGAAGGTGACAAAATACATTAATTATTAATGCATGTGTATAAATGACTTTGGAACCAGATGCCCTCTGGTTTTCTTGTATTTCCTGGTCTGGAAGGGTTTCTGTAAAAGTTAGATAGATATACATGTAGTATTTATTTATTTATTTCTTTTTTGTGCGGTTTTTAACCACAGGACAAACTAGAGGTCAAACTGCAAAATGGATTTGTCATCAGCCCTTGATTTTATGATTGATGAGATGAAAATTACACTATACATCATCCCCAATCTTAATGGATCCAAAAGGTGGAGCATACAACATGTCTTTTCAAATGCAGCACTTGTATCCGCAAAGAGACAGATATTTATGAGGACTGACAAACCTGACACTTTCATTACTGTCACTGGATTATTTAATTAAGTTCAGAGTATCTCTGGAAATAAGTTTTCATTCAATGTACTGACTCCAAAAAATATGACATGCCAAGTGTTTTGTTACAGCAATAAAAAGCTTTCTTTAGAAAGTCTTACATCTTCAGAAGGTCAATCCAAATAAGTTTATATTGTCACAAGTGACTGGATACTGTGTGTAAGGAACAACAGAAATGTCTCAGAGTTGTCATAAGACCATTGCATGGTTTGAAGAGAGACTTTCATTGACACTGATCAATTTAAAATAGGTTACCAGAGCTGATCCAGAACTGATATGTTAATGATGTCATGGCGTAGGGCCCCCAGCAGAATTGGGGCCCTTGCGAGGCCATGTTTCTTTGGGACATTTTATAAGAACTCCATGCGTGTGGACGTGCCCACACACACAGGAAGAGAGGTGCACAGAAGCTTGCTTTTGGTTCATTTAGTTTTTTTATGACGGACAGGCATGTATCTCTTGATTACAGCATACCTGATCTCTGCTAATGTACAATACCAAATGCCCCACGCCCTCTATGTCCTGGGAGATATCCACCCCTAGTCCTACTATGTCAGAGTCAACAGTCAGCATCTTTTTTTTAGTTTTAGGGCCAATTTAAAAACCTGTCCTGTCTCAAATGTGCACAGTATGTCTCTTCACAGTTTAGAAACTTTCCTTTTTCATTTGGGGTTGGAATTTTTGAAAAAAAAATGCAGGTAAAGGTAAACGTGTACAATGCAGGAAGCTGAAGGAAATTTAAATGTGGATGTCTGCAGCCGGAAAGAACGGTTTAAGTCCATACTGTTTGTTTCTCTCGCTACAAAAGAAAACCCTAAAAGAAGTGAAGGACAGAAAAGTTATTCACTTTTTTTAAACTACAGTGTTTTGTTCTATTGAATGCAATGCTACTACTGGTCCGTATAAAGAATCTATGAACAGGTTTTGAAAAAAAAACTAAAACCATAGCCTTTTGTTGTTTACCTATATATCTATGTCGGTCTGTCTGTCTGTCTGTCTGCCTGTCTGTCTGTCTGACCCTATCTATCTACTCTATCTACCTAGCTATCTATACTTCTGCTGCTATTGTATATGTTAGCTGCTGGACTTTTTGGTAAACTAACACAACCACTGACCCATTAACCCCAGTGGATGTTACATTATGTATTTGCTAATGCTTTTGTACTTTACTGACTGGGACTGAAGCTTTTTTATGTCTGATTCATATTGCATCATGTCGTGTTCTATGTTCCCATGGTTGTTTGAATGTTAATTAAAATAATCATTAACAAAAGTGAGATTTAATTATTATCACTTGCATGTGATTTTTGGCATATGGTACAAGGTAATAAATGCATACACAGTTTATCAAGCATCATACCTTGAGTACCCTGGTATAGGTACCCAATTTGGAAGGTGAGAATGTGAGCATTGACAAAATTCCGGTCAGTGCTCATAATATCCTCCTCTGTGCTATGCTGTTTCTTCTGTTTCACTGCTCAACTGCTGTGATTCCCGCTCCAGACATAAGGCACACTCCGGTCAGCTCACATGGTATTAAAAATTAAAAATAAATTAATACAACTAGCTGTTTTCCCTCCACTGCGTTGTCGATTGCAGATGAAAATATGTAATGTACATTCAGAAAGGCATACTATTTAATTGTCCTTATTATAAACCGCATAGCTTGACCCAAGTAAAAAAAAAAAAAAAATAGCCTTATATTGGGCTTGTTTATGTCTGAATATCTCATAGGGAGCTCAAAGCAACCCACGAACACTTGAGTGAGTCTCAACAGGGCTGACGGACCACCCTGTAGTGTATGAACTATCCTTAAGAGTGCAGAAAATATAAATTGTGCTCACAGAGTTGTATTGGGGCATGAGGACAGATGGGCACACTGATGATGTTTAATTGAACAATCGGGAAAATATATATTTTTTGATTGAATGAATTATAAAGTGTAATGCCAATCACATTGAATATAAAAGCTTTTTTTTCAATGCAATTCTCAAGTCTGCAGGTCATAAAAGTGCCTAATTTTGTTTTGAAACTCAAAAATGAATGCTTACCATGCACAGGCATGCTGGAAAATACAGTAACGTGACTGCATCTGTATTTATCACCTTCTTTTTAAAAAACATTTTTGTGCAAACTCTATGGCTGAATATGCATTTTAGAAAAATAAAACCGTGCTCAATACTGTGAAAGAGCAGGCCGGAAATGTCTGCTCTGCTCACACTCTCCGTCCCCAATTAACCAATATGCCAATAACACCATTCGTTATAATATGCATAGGGCCCCCAAAATATGGGTTAGCATAGGGCCCCCACCTGAGCTCACTGCTTTTTAGTTCATTCTACTCAGTATAAAACAGTGACCCTCGATCTTAATCCACTTCTGCATTTATATTCTAGTATAAATTATAAATCCCCTTTGAATAATCTTTGAGCCTTTGCTTATTAATCGTCGATTTAGATTTGTTTAAACAATGCATCTGAACATCTCAGTCCATTTCATGCCACATTATGCAGCCTTGCACAATTTGCACAGATTCTTACCCTCCATCTCACAATAGATGGACTGCTGGCTGCTGGTAGCAGGTGCACATTATACCACTTTGCACCCCTGCAATGATCCTCTGATTAGTTCAAGGGCTCAAGCTGAGTACATGATCAAATCCAACAAGCAAATCTGATTTTCAAAGAGTTGCCACCTATAGTTAAACAGCCTATACATCAATTTCAATCTAACCGATGTATGAATTAGGTGCAAAATAAAAATTAACTATTATGAGTTTCCTGTATGTGTAAATATAGGAATATTTTTTTTTCCCCTCTATGCCTGTACTCAATAGGTTTAAAACTAAAATGTGAATATGTTTAATAAAACACTAAATATTCACTATTTTTTTTTTTTATTATATAGTTATCACTGGACAATCACTGCAATACAAGTACTGTATTGACATACATGTTGTGTTAAAGATCAATCATTTCCACTGTATGTTTATCACTATAACAACAACTACAACACAAATAATATTACTGAATATGAAAGACAGGCTTTTACTTGGAGACTACACTGAGAACTTGATGAATTACAAAAAAAAATCTAACATTCTCAGCATGATGCATTGCTTACTGTTCCCCTGAAATTAAAACAGTTTACAGACCCTGCAAGAGGCATTGCTGTAGCCAACTGCCAAATCAAAGCAATTGTGGAGTTGCATTCAATTCCAGCTGGGAATGAGTGGGTGGCCGATCAATTAAGCCAATTTCGGCAGGCTAATGCACAAGTAAAATTGAAATAATTATCTGTCCTCTTTAAAAAAAAAACCTAAGCAACATCTTGTAAATAGCCTGTGTATAGTAAAAGCCTTTCAGCATTAGATGGTAGTGGCGTTTACATTACTACCACTCCCCAAGAGCTGGAACGACAACGTGCGCTCTTACAATGGTATACAATAATTTAATATTCTATAACCATTCAATTCTGAAAACTAAAGACATTTCTTTTTTTCAACCTTTTTACTGAAAAAATAAAACCAAAAAAAAACCTACAGGTTTCCAAGTTTGAACCAAATACAAAAGAAACTATAAACAGTGTTTTAAGAAATGTCAGGAAACACTGTTGAATTTCATTTAGAAATTCAACTTACCTTTTGATGATCGAAGGCTTGAACTCCATCTTCAGTTCAAAATATTCACACATTTCTTGCACACATTTACGGCACAATATCTAAATCATTTTTTCAAATAAAAATGTTGAATTACACTGTTCCTATACATTACATACAGGAACATTAATTGTTTTTAATTCTACAAAAATAAACTGTTTTATTTATAATGTATACCTTGTGGAATTCGGTATGCTGCACACACTGTAGAACTCTACACCTATGTATGCATTTCTCACTAAGGTGATCATTTTACTTGACCTCAGGAATACTGAAGTAGTTTGCACAAAATTGTGTTCGGTGAAATAATGAAAATATTCATTTGTAAGTTTACTCACGGTCATTGCACTGGTTGCCAGCATATGATGTCATGGAGCAATCACATGTGAAGTTCTCCCATTGCTGTATGCAGATCCCCATGTTTGCACAGGAGTCCTCTTGGCAGGTGGTACTGGGACCTAAGAGGGCAAGCAAAGGAATCTAATAGCAAGCAAGCAATAGAATTGCATTTGTACCATGCAGAAAGACACGCCAGCTCTCATGCATTTAATTGTTATAATACGCATTCCCTCCCAGTGGCTGTAGTACTGCATTTGTGGATTTTATATATATATATATATATGAAAATACGTTGTCACACTTTATATACTCCTACAAATGCAATACTGAATGTTTACATTAGTAGGTATATATTAAAATCATGAACCTATGATATAAGTGATATAGTTCTGCTTACAGCTTTGTATCACTCTTCCTTTATTTTGTATAAATCTGCACATTTTAAATAGTAATCTCTGAACGTTACTGCAACTCTGAATTACAGGTCTTTGGGGGGTATGTGGTACATTTAGAAACATCCTTCATTTTAAACATGCCTGAGAGGGAATGCAGGTCATTATAGATCAGTGTGAAACAAGGTCAGTGAAGAACACCTCCTACTTCAGATAAGCATGTGAAAAAACCAAGACAACGGCAAAAAAACCAAGTCTAGCGGCAATACTCTTAAAGAGACAGGTTTGAGAAAACATTCGGGGTGGAGGGGGGGCACTAGATAGGAGACTAGAAGTGCATTTATTGTGTAATGCATGGTGCAATATGAAACATATGTTTTTAACAAGCTATTTTTATCAACATGATTCACTTCCTGATGACATATTTTCATTTAATCATCCATTTCAGGAGATACAAAAATGACAATGAAAGCACAGGGGAGTAAGATTTTGCAACCCACCTAAGACCATATCCTTGTGTTCATTGCTCTTGTTTAAGCTTTTATCTATTTTTTTTTTTTTTGTAATGGGGAAAAAATAGATACAAGCCATCTTATTCTCACACAAAGCACATTTAGATTGTGTGGTAATATAACAGGAATTACTTTCAAATAAAAATATGTTAATATTACCTCTTTTCACTAAATAGGGGGGCCACATTGTTGTTAAATATATGGATTTAAGACGTGTCATTCAAAAGGTAAACAAGGATAATAAATAATATGTAGTGGCGTTCCTCTTTAATAAATGATTGAGTATAAAATGGCTTTTTTTCTATTATAGCAAACTGAATCTTGTGTGATAATGAGTCTAGATACACCAACCAGAAAATCACCCTACCACAACAAAAAGGGACGATACAGACACAACCATTAGCCTCTTCAGCACTAAAAGATATTTAAAAAAATGAACTGATAATGACACCTACCTGATAGCCTACCTAAGAGAGACTTTAACATACAATGTCAGTAATATTTGGCATAAAACCAAAAATAGTTTTACAAAACAGATTGGAAGACCACCAGGAAAGGAAAAGACTAAACCAAAGACCAAACACTATTAATTTACACCTATCGCTGCGTTCTTAATACTGCTTTGCAATGGGGTTGTAGTATTCAGCTCATTGCAGGAAGTGAACCGTATTTGGAAAACAGCTCTACAAAATGACACAAAACATTACACAGAGCATCTTTCAGCCAAGTTCAGAATGGAATTGAACCTTCTACCTTGTAGGTCTGCTTTGGTGAACTCAACTTTGTTAGCAAAAGAACAAAAAAGCGAAAACAATAAGAAAGGTTAGTAGGTGGTTAATGATGCTCGTTAATAAAGCTTCTGCTTTACTAACATACATGCTAGGTTAATATTATTAGCAAGCCTATTAATAATGTATGACATGTAGTATTATATTCAATACTAAAACAATAGGTAAAAATGCAATGACATTCAACATAATCAGCTAAAACAAACAAACAAAAAAAAAACAACTCAGCAGCTATATGACACACATTAATTGAGAGTGTCTTTAACAATGCATTACCACTCCCAGTATTAAATATTCAGATACCTGTAATGTTTCCACTTTAAGTTTAAGTAGAAATGTTTGTCTGTTTCAGCCTAATTGGCATTTCCCAATGGGCAAACATATTACTACATTATTCAAATCAAACTGACAAATATTATACATCAGCTGCGGTTTGAAATATAATATTGAGGTCATATCATGAATGTTACTTTAAAAAAAAAGAAGCTGGATGTTAATAATGGCAAATAATTTGAATGGTATTTCACACAGCATCATAGGAGCCATGTTCTAAAACAAATGCACTATTTTTCACATGCATAATATACATGTCAGAAGTTGCATAAAATGCATAACAGTACTTAAGTCATGTCATTGAAGTAGTCATTGTTAAAAATCACAACTAATGAGACATTTAAACCGCAAATTAAAAAGAAGCCTTCCAAAGACAGAGAAAATGTTTATGGCTGCAATGGAAATGACAAAAATACATATATATATATATAGATATATATATAGTATATATATATATATATATATATATATATATATATATATATATATATATATAACAAAACCATGATGATTGGACTACTAGCATAAATAAACAATTGGAACCTCAAAGGAAAATAATCTTCCAGAAGGTAAAAATGATGGAAATTACATTTCGAAAGCTGTATTTGGTGAACAACATGTTTGTAAATGGTCTCATGAGTTGTTATAAGCAGGGTTTAGTGTACATTCAATTAATACCATTTAATTGCACCAAATTAACGTTATCATCTAAATAGTGTATTAGTATATATATATAGATGTGTTCACACACACACACACACACACACCACACACACACACATATATATATATATATATATATATATATATATATATATAGATAAGGGTTTCAAAATTGCAAAAAGAAGAATTTGCTGTCATCAGAAATACAGCATCTGACAGATGTATTGTATGCACACCTCCACTTATTTTTGCCAAATTAAGTTCATCATGAAACTAAAACCTTTTAAAATCAATGGTTATACCACCACCTGGTGGTTGAGCAGTCTTTTCTTCTTGGATTTGCTCCCTATCAAGCATCAATTGATACTATTTACTTTATTTGTTCAAAATGACTGAATCCATAAACTATTAAATCAAAGACTTCTAATTTAACGGTTTAAAAAGGCACACCCGGCATTTAGCAATCATCAGTTAATTGGATTTTTCCATTACAATTTAAAACTATCAAATCTCATTCTGTATTCAAGCATTTCTTGATACGCATTACATTTGATTGCCCATCTATCAATTTATAGAATGACCCTGCCAGATCAGGACTGAGATACAATGACAGAGCTGAGGGGTTTGTAGAGCCATACACAGTCAGACCCATAGGCATTTCATTCTTTCATGAACTCATAAGAACAGACATATTCATACTAAATGCATTGACACACACACATGCACATGCACACACACACACGCACACATGCACTAACACACACGTGCACACACACACACACACACACACACACACACACACACACACACACACACACACACTAATATTTCTTTTTGGGGAGGAGGTTGTTGTCAAGACAGGGACACCTAGGCAAGGTTTTTGTCTAACTGCGATTGTATTTTTGTATGTAGAAGGAAACAAACAAACAAACAAACAATTATAAAAACACCATTAATAAAATCAAATTCTAAAGCGTAATAGCACTGGCCCCTTATTAAGAATAAAAATTTGCTTTGACTGCTCCTTCCTCTCAGAAAATGTGTCTTTGCTCTTGTTTCGAAATAGCTGTTCATAATTAAGTGCTGTTTTTGTCAATATTATATCACCGGCATTGCTGCTAATCTAAATGTCAAATGGTTTAACGTTATTTTGTAGGCACCCTGAAACCCATAAATCTTTCCAGATTTCATTTGCAGGTTCAATGCTACTGCAGGCACCTCTTCAGCTGAACAATCCTGGATGCATCAAGTGGAAAACAGTCACTCTACATTTGGACCACTTCTGCTTTCACTGTTGTTTTACGAAAGCTATTGAGTTTCTTTTTTTAGTTCTAAATGCCTGGTTACAATATATAAATCACGCTATAGGCAAGTAATAGTAAATATTTATTTCTTTTTTTAAATGTTGTTTATTTCATTTCCGCATTTAGTAAAATCAAAACACCAAACAATTGTCATTATTAAGAATCTGTTTAATGTATTGTAGAAATGTTAAGGTCCACTGATTTGGTAACAGCACAGATTAAAGCTATTTTACCTCTTGAATACAAAGATTTTAGATTTAAATATGGAATGCTGTTCTGCATGCAAAATTATTCTGAATTATGTCGATACAAATAATAATAATAATAATAATAATAATAATAATAATAATAATAATAATAATAATACACTGAGTCACATGAATGACAATGGTTTTAAACAAAAAGCATATGAAACATGAAATCATTTAAACAAATTACATGCACAAGATTAAAACTAAGAATGAATATAAAGCATGTTGATTATTCATGTTACATGAGTAATTATAAGGATGGAAAGTATACAATCTGTATTAGAGGCATGGAAAAATGCCTTCAGACTACAATAAAAATCAGGTTTCATATTTTAGAGTCTGTTTGTAAGTAAATTGAAATGGCTTATGAAACTAAATTAATTTGAGACAGAGCATGTTTAATCTAGTTGCCACTGAAACCTTTACTGTAATGTAAAAATATGGAAAGTCTTCTTTGCAAAATTAATATGCATGTAAAATGTAGATAAAACAGTACAACAAACAACATCATATTTGGCATGTCAGCTAAAGCAACCATATATATTATTGCAATGGTAATATCACTTAACAATTTACAAAGATACAACTAAAATGTAATAATTTTTTATTAGATTCTATTTCCAAAAAGATATAACGGTCTGCCTCCTTAAAACATACCTGTAAGAATGTCTTTTTTCCTAATTTATGCTAGGACCAAATCAAAACTTTGACAAGCCGCTAAATCGCACTTAACAAAACTGTATCTAATAGCGTTTTCTTTTTCTGAGTAGAAGAAATAAGATACTTACAACCCCCCCCCCCCCCCCCAAAAAAAAACCCCAAACTATTAAACACAGTTTTGTTAAGTGTGTTTATCAGGTTGTCAGAGTTTTGATTTGGACCCAGCCCTAGTCTGTAATGATGAAAATGAAGATGTGGGTGATATTGCCTTCAGTATACACAACTACAGTTGACCATTACTGTCCAAATTAACATCTGTGCATTAGTAACAAGGTACCTATTTCCACACATCAAGGCCTAGTTCACCAACCAACAGCAAACCTAAAAACCTTTATCTGATGATTTTATTATCATTCAAAAAAAACAAGAGCATTATTGTTAGTGTAATTGGCTGGGTGCACATGAGCAACCAAGTGCATTAACCACAGTGCGGTCCAAGCTCACACAACATTGCCCAATTAATGTACGTGCCCAACCACACACAATTTGAGTCTTGCAAGTTTTATAAATTTACATTGATTTTTCCAAACTGAAATTGATGCCATCTTCACACTAATGCAACTAGAAAAGTGTTGGTTTTGATAATGTTTATCATTAATGAATATTGTGTATGAGTATGTATCAGATCAACACCATAGTGGCCGTTATCAAAAACATAAATCAACATTGGCAATAGTACATATTCTTTATTTAACAAATAACATGTCTATTAACATGTACCCAATAACAGAAACAGCAGTAATGTGGCAAGATTGCCATACAATATCATTACTGTATAATTTGTATTTGCTGTTCATTTTGCATGCGAACACATTTTTCTAAAATCCACAGATCACACTATGAAATGTGAGGTCAGCAAAAACATTTTGAAATTAGATGTTTATGACAACCACATCATTGTACTTACTACAGAACCATTATTTTCCTTAACACAGAATGCCTGGTACTTATTTGTATGCAAATGGATTTGTCCATTTTGGTTTCACTTTGCCTAAGAAATTTGCTTTCTGTTGGTAACTTCCATACAAACAGATTCCAATTGATTTAATAGGTTACGTATTATTAGGATCTTACTATGCTGAGGGTAAAACATTGTTGTTGTTTTTGGCATGTGATTTATAAACAGTTTATTTTTGCATGCTTCAAATGATAAAGAATGTGGTTACATAATTGACACAAAGACACACAAATTTCTAAAACAAAGATCAACTGCCATCATTAAAAACAACACTTCAGTATTATTGATCACTCAATGGCGTTTTCTCAATGTGAAGAACTATTAATTTGGCACACTTAAGTGAGCACCCGCACTCAAGTGTTGCCTCTTAATATGGCCAGATCTGTGCTTGTACCTTTTTTGAAGAGCATAATGCTTAGAGACATAGTACTAAGGTTATACCTTGTTGCTGCCAAAATACTGAGTATGGCATGTTATGTTGCTATCAATAGCCATTCTGATCAATGCTGTGTCTGTATGCACAGTCATTATTTGTATATTAAATGTTTGGGAATTAGACCTTGAGTGCATTTTCAGTATTAATGCTAAACTGTATGGCGTTTTGTAATATAAAACCTTGGTGGTTGTTCCAGTGAATGAGGAAATATTACTTCATGACAACTGTCAACAAAAACAATGTATGAATGGTGAATTGCCATCCACCACAAGAGGAGCTGTCATCCCTACTTGAGTGACGTGGCTATACAATTAAGAACAACAGACCAGACTGTTACCACATAATTTCAGCAAGAGATGTCACAATTAGAGTTAGTAGAATTGATGGAGAGATGTAAAAGTGAGAGATGGAGCTACTGCTCGAGTTCATGAGGAAGAATGGACTGCCTGAGCTAGTGTTGATAAAGCGCGTACCTTCACATCCGCGCTCAATCTGCCCGCTGCGGTGCAAAGCATCATTGATCAGGTCTGGGAGGCGGCCATTCAGATCCACGGAGGCCAAACACCCCTGAAACCCATCTCGGGAGGCCACGAGCTTAGGAAGGTTGCTGTACATGCCCTGTGCCAGCCCAGCAATGTAGAGATCGCCTGAAATACAAAAACAAAGACATAAAGAATAGAAATGTGACAAAAATGCATTAACACAATTTAACAAATATAGAAACAGTGTATTCTTTAACGTGTAACCTTAGACTGAGGTTGGAAAAAAAGGAAGTCAATAGATGTCAAAATAAAACAGCAGTTGTTTTTTGTGGTAAGAAAATCAATACAATTATCAAAACCAGTGAATAAACTTTACATTTACATGTCTAATACAATTGCTTTGGTGTAAGTGTATTAATAAATGTGTAAATGTTATCTGGACGTATTGCTTTGTTATCTACAACTTATTATTATTATTATTATTATTATTATTATTATTATTATTATTATTATTATTATTATTATTATTATCAATAATGTAGTTACATCCCTGAATATGGTCTTCTAGTAATACAGAATACACATGTATAGGCCCATATTAACTGTGTGCATGGCAAATAGCATACTGTGAGTACAAAGGAAATTGTTCAATACACTTTTAGTCAAATTACCTTTTAGGTCTAGGTTTTTGGCACCATTGATAACCTGTGTAACAGCCTTGGCATCCACCTTGAGTGTGTGAGTGTTGCTGTTGTCCCTAGTGATCACAACATTGTGCCACATGTTGTCATGCAGGGCTTTGTCACTGTTTCCTTTGATCACATTAGGACCATTCCCCAGATCGAAAACATAGTGAATATACCTGAAATACACAATAGCACATTCTGGTTTTAAAAGGGATAACATAAATGTATCAATTTGTTAAGTATTTAAAATACAGTATTTCCTGATTTTACCAGTCTCAAGTCAAATTTTATTCAAAAAAAAGTCAATGTAGCTAGGGATACATCTTTGTCATGCATGCCAAGTATTCTTAATTGATCTCATTTATGGGTAACGACATAAACCTTTTATAGCCTGTTTAAAGTAACCATCCAGAACTATTTCATAAATGCCCAACTGTGTTTATTCAATGAAAAACTAGCACTCTTTAAATAACTCACAAGTTAGGGCTTTGTAAAGAGAACCTTATATTACAATATATTACAGTATGGCATTCTGTAGCAATCAACATTGCACCAGGCCATTGAGAATGACACATTCATTAAAACGTGTATGTTTAATACAATTTTTAATTAACACCAATTTTCAGAAATTCTTATTAATTTTACAAAACTAATGACAGTAGGTAGTAGGTAGATTACAATTGCATGGTAACGGTATTTGGAAACAACATTGTGTGACTTGATGAAATTTACGTGGAGTCACAATAGTACTGCCAATATCTGTGTAATTACACACTTATACCATGAGGAGTTATCATGTAAGATCACAAACCATTGGTAGTTAACTAGTAATTACCATGTAATTGTTATAGATCCAGTAATCTAAAGCAGTGGTGTGCAAACTTTTTATATGACGCCCCCCTCTCTGTTGGTAAAATCTAGGAAAAAATATGCAAGTTACATTAAATCCAGGGAAAAAAACACCTGTTAAAACATTAGCGTTTTTTTTTTTTTTTTTACACAGTTGCCTCATACATGGAAGCCACCATTTCGACTCTGTCCGATGCAGTTTCACTGACACTCTTCACTTGAAACACTATTTCTCCTGTTCTAGAGTGATCGTCCTAGATTGATCGTCAATGGCTCATTTGAAAGGTAAGAACTTTGACTAATTAGCTGCCATTTATGTATTTATTAAAAAAATTCTATCTTTTTAAAAAAAAAAAAAAAACATTTTACAGAACTGCCCTTTTAGTCATAGCCGCGCCCCCCCCCTAACTGACCTCCACGCCCCCCCACTGCACGCCACTGATCTAAAGTTCTGTAAAGATGGGAGGAAATGTTTTCATATGTTCATATAAAAAAGTCTCCTTACCCTTTGACCAGCTCCACAGCGATGAAATCATTGCCATCGCCACTGTTAAAGAGAATGAATCCATCTGGAGTGGTTGTTTTGAACTGGAAGAAGAGGTGCATGGAAGTGTAGGCTTGGAGTGTAGCCAAGCTAAGGTAACTGCTCTTGGACTTAAATGTGACTGGATCAGCTATGATTGACCTCATTCCAAACCTGGCATTTAGTTCACAGAAGTCAATGTCACCATTTTTACAAAGGTCAATATATAACATTCCGTTGAACATCAGGCTCTGAAGATGCCCAATAAAACTGGAAGGGATGACTGAAATGTAGCGCCTCTCTGTCATAATCCCTGTCTCTATATTGTGGAATTCCAGGCGAGTGTGATCTCCCACCATTTGACCTATACAAAAAAGATAACAAAATACAAAATGTAATGTTACTAATCATCACTACAAGTACACCATACATATCATCTATAAACCTTTAAGATGAGCTGCTGCAGTGTTTATTTAGATGGTAAAGCATTTCCATCAGTCCTGCATTTCAAGTGCTTCCCACTTGTTTAAGAGCCACTGTTAAGTGAGAGGAAATACATCTGCCTTCAAAGACAACATTTGACAGGATGTATGTTAAAGGCTATGCACGTTAGTATTTTATACAGTTATCAAGCTGAATATGAGTATGTGCATGTTTGGGAGATTAAAACATTACCTGGCTTTGATACCATCAACAGTCTCAACAGCTTTGTTTTTTTTGGGGTTGGGAACAGGTGGCAACTAGTGAACAGCCAGCCTGAGGCTCCCTTGTTAGTATGTGAGATGTGTGAATTTTTATAAATTGCATGCTAAGTGTTAGAAAAAGGTGCTCATTATTAATTAGATGTCATACATAAAATCTGTTAACAGCTGCTGTAACATGTCTCTCAATCTGTAACTACACTTTTTGCTGCAAAACAGAGGCAATGTGAGCTTCCCAACACAGAGGATAACCACAGACTTCTAAATACTTTAGGTCTCTTGAGGCAAACTTTTTAAACACTGGGCTTCATGGCCTGTTATCAATCTGTACGCTTCAAAAGTTAAACTGCTCTGCAAAGCCTCCAAAAAAGTTGAAAACATAGCACACAACATTTACTGAGGCTGTAATAAAATGTATATGCTTGGTTAGTGACGTTTACAGTTTCATTTAGATAAAGGTACCTTCAGCAGTGTCATCATCAACCGTGAGCTTCAAGCTTTTACCCCGTCGAACCACACGGGCTACATGCCATTCATTATCATTGAGTTTTTGTCCAGCATAGAGTGTTTCTGGTCCTTTGCCTGGGAATGATGTTGGTTACAAAATTACTTTCCTTCTTTGATCACAACCAAACCTTTGCTTTCCATAAATGAGGAAGGTGTTTCTTACCTATCCCCCACCCCCCACACACACACACACACACTCCAACTGATACTGCATTAGAAAGCAAAATGAACATAATGCTTCTGGATGTAATGGAATAACACCAGGCAGATTTAAAACAAATGTATATATTATTGGCATGGATCTTTCTCGATGGTGTTATCAATCTATACAGCTGATTAAGACAGAAAATAATAGCTAACATGAGGTCATAATGATAAGCATTTTAGCTATTGCCTTTTGGGTTTATAGGCCTGCCTCCAAAAAATAATAACACACATTCACACACACTGGACACACTATCCAATACAGTATCTGCTATCTAATAGTACAGATAGCTCTGCTTTTCATATCTCACCCATTACTGAAAAAACAAAGGTTTGGTTATCCTTTAAATAATAAAAAGCTAAAACTTGGAAGAACAGATACATTTTAAATACACACAAAGAAAGACATATTAGTTCATTAATTTAATATAAATTACATATTACAAATACAATTTTTGCTGCAATCAGAAGCATTATTTGTATATGCAATATTGTTTTTTGTTGTATTTTATATATATATCTATATATCTATATATATATATATATATATATATATATATATATCTATATATATATATATATATATATATATATATATATATATATATATATATATATATATATTACACTACTATCTATTCTAAAAGATAAGCTTTTACTTATAGAAGAATCATTAGTAATCCCCATTATTAACATGTTGCAGTAAAAATATTTTTTAAGATCCAACATGGAAATACTTTTTTTAATATCAGAATTTTAAATAAATAAATAAAGCTTTGTAATGTGGTTTGAAAACAAAGCCTTTAAAACAAAAAGCAGCCTGCAACTAACAAAATAAAAACACACCAGTTAGTGAACGCGTTTATTATTCATCTCTTACACGGCTAAATAAATCATTGCAACAATGGTAGGCTACCTGTTAACAATAATTTATTATGCTTTGGATTATAATTAGGGCATTTAAACTTCATGTGTTATATATCCAATAGTCAGTCTATACATTATATATAGTCTTAATTAAGCTTTAAGATTTTTATAGTGGCTATTAAAACGTGTCAAATAACAAAACAAACTGCTGTGATAAAGGTAGCTGATGGTTTGGGGCATTTTATGAAAATATATCATGAAATAATAGTAAATGCAACAATAGTGTATGGATGGCTATCATTATGCTAAAACGTTAACAGTTTAAGTCCAATTAAAGCATAAAGTGGTCCAATATTTGCACACACAAAAGCTTATTGTTTCTAAGTCACTAATTACTGACTGAAAAATTGAAATTTTTACACCAAGAGTTTTTCATGCAGGTAGGTATATAAAGTATATAAATGACAAATCCTGAGGTATTCTCATACATTTGCACACTGCTGTATATATAGTTCTAAAATTTCATTAGTAAGCAACATGCACTTACAGCTGAATTAAAACATTTATGACTTATTGAATTCATGTCACATGCATGCTGGCTAGACAGACTGTAGATTATTACACTTGCAGGCAATTCGGTGCATAAAGGTATTTTTAATGGGAAAAAAACCAGATTGATTTAGTACATTGACACTCTATTAACTCAGTACATTGCTGACTCTACTGCCTCAAACTACAAAAGCCTGAAATAAAAAGGAAAGGAACAGCACAACAGCTTTCTGCTATTGACATATATATATATATGCCTAGATATTTTTCATCATACAGTAGAATTTAAATTAGCTTAATAAAATTGTGTCCTTTTATAAACTAAATACTGAAATACTGCATTAGCTATACAATTGAAGATCATTGGTGCGTTTATAAAATGCTATAACAAGGGTAAAATATTTCATGATATGGTTTTGTGATGTGCAAAGTTGCATAGTAAAGTGTTCATTGGCAATCAATCAGATTACTGAAGTTGTTAGTCAAGCAAAACTAGAGTCGTAATTGTGCATAATGGGATAGACCCAGTCAGCCAGGGAGTCTTTGGCAGTTATCCAGCCCTGCAGAGAATGATGCGAGAAACCCAGTCTGTGCCAGACAAATACAACACAGACCATAGCAGAATCTCCACACACCCATAGTTGAAACCAAGCACCTTGAATGTTCACTGCAAGAGCATATAAACAGCACAGCAGCAATGGAAAAATGATAAATGTTCATCACTTCATGCACCACTGGGTGCAGAAAGGTACATTTGTTTTGTGTAATGAAAGGCATGTGGGTTGCTGCCTTACCAGTGGGACTGAAGAAAAATAACAAGGAATGAAAATAATACATTGCGTTAAAGTTACATAACATAAGTTCATGATAACACAGTCACTCAATCTACACTACGTAGCAACATAGTCACTCAATCTACACTATGTAGATGGGCCTGTGTAAGCAAACGCAGGTAAGAATGGACAGTGAAATTAAACTTCACTTCCACCATTCAGCGTACAACAAAGGTATTCTTGTCTTGCTTAAAAAAAAAAAAAAGATGCCTTATAGTAAAGTACAACCAGTATATGATGGCAAATCTGTCATATATGATATAAAACTTTAGCCTTCACCTTTATAGGATCTATAGGCATGATGATTATCTTCACCTTCTCTAATGTGTTAATTGCAAGAATTCACAGTTCAATGGCTTAAACTTAGAAATATCAAAGTGACTATATGATTCACAATCATTTACATTCACTTCTCAAATTACTGTAGTTTGTGTCAATGTATTTTGTGTTATACTGTATACTACAATATATACATTGGCCAGGCCAGAAGTCATGCCAGGGCCATATGACAGATATCTGGTAGGATGGTTCTGCCATCTCCATTAGATTCAAGATGATGTGCTTCACTAGCAAGTCAATGAGAAATACCTGAAACCTGACAATGTTCAACACCATGAAAGCATTCAAGCGGGTAATAATGTCTGTGACCTCTAGAAGAATCAATACCAGCTTGGGAATGTTGCCGGGATTTCCTGCTGAGATGGTGCATGGTTTGTTGTAGACTAATATGCTACTCCTTGTTCTTCAGTGTCCCTGGTGGGGGTTACTGTTGGAAACACAGCTTTTAGAATGACATGTTCAACAGTATTCAAGTCTATGGATGTGATGGCCAGTTCATGTGTCTGTGATGGGATATGCATTACGAACAAAAAACATGATCCCTATGCCAAACTGCCATTGTTAATCACCAATGAAGGTCCTCCCAAAAGATAATATTCTGCCACCTAGAAATCAATATTTTGCTCCCCATGATGCTCTCTAAGCTTTACCCATACATGCATTTGAATGTACACTAAAATATTGGGAATTACTTTTCCTATATTAAGCTCTGTACCTACTTTGCAATTTGGAATAGTGCGATTCTGTTAGTCATTCTGTCACTGGTGCAACATTCCATAATGAGATTCAGTCAAATACATCTTTTAATATGTGTTAAATAAATACGCGTATAAAGGCGACAAAATATATATATAGTATATAATATATATATATATATATATATATATATATATATATATATATATATATATATATCTATATGGGTTCTTGGAGTCACTAGGATTCGTGTAAATTAGTTAATAAACAAGTTATCCAAATGCTAAAAAAGACAGGTTTCCCCAAAGAGCAACATTGATCAGTAGGGCTCTGCAGTATGAGTTATTCTAATCACAACAGTAAATCACTATTTACTACCCTTACAAATACATGTGGGACAGGTGGAACTTTATTAAACTGCTTGGGTTAAAATGTAAAACAATGCCCCACTCAGCTGTTTTGCATTGATAGTATGATATATATTTTATTATTAGATTTAAATTACTCAAACAACCTTCCATATATATTACTAGAGCAGACAAGTAGAAATATAATAACATTCAGTAACAAGCAGAGTTGAGTAAAACTGACAGCAACAAATGTTGAAGAGCAAATGTCGCTAACTGCAAAATAACGTGCTAGTGCCTGTTACCAGTTAAACACAAAACTGTAGCAATTTTTACACAAAACACACAACAAATGACATACATGTATATAACCTTGATTTTTCTAAATTACGTTCAATTTTTCTAACATTACAATAAAGCAAAAGCCATTTTAGAAGTAAACTATGTTTTCTTTGAAGGGATTTTTTAAATGAATGTATTTATAAATATGAAATATTTTGTTTTTTTGAAGAGTTAGGAATGAAAAAAAAAACTTTTACACACTGAATAGGTTCACTGTGAAACACACACTCATACTCTACCCAGTATTACAGGCAGCCTCTTCTGAGACCAAAGCCTTTTCATACATGAGTTCATTCAGAAGTAGGGATTCAGACCCAACCAACGCCAGCTGACCCCAATAACCCAACTTCAAGGTTCAGGATGGAATTGTAATGCAAACTATGGAGTATGTTCATCTGATGTACCGTTCAGAATGTCCTACATAGACAGTTCAACCTTTGTGCTGCTATCTCCTAATGACCAAGCGTAAGAAAGAAAGAAAATAAGATGTACACAGGTAGATTTGGTTTGGATATCATTTACCCATACATATTTGGAACAGCTCACAAATATTATAAGAATAAAGGATGATGCAAAAAGAAATGTGTCTTACCTTCCAGAGGTATGCACTGAAAGGTATGTACAAGAATGTGTTCATTATTAACCACAGTACACACTGGTTATTATGTATCCATTATACATTTGAAACATGACACCTGCTTTAAATCAGCAAAACATATAGATTTTTTATTTGCCCAGCTTTTTCAGTTTTCCTTTAGAAGTTAAAGAAGACCTGTTTATGAGTAAAAGCAGTTAAGCCTTGTTTATGACAGACATTTTCAAATATACAACTAAGATTTTAGAGCAATAACATTCCTATTTTCACGTTAGGCTTTAAAAAGTTACCTTTGATATGCCTGAGTATTGAAAGGGGAGCACATGTTAAAATGCTTGTTATTAATCTTGATATGCAAGCACAGCAAAAAGAAACACCATGGTGAATGCTGAATATTTTACAGGGGTGAAACTCAATTTCTTGTCAGGCCATCTTTAGGAATTGTATAACAAGATGCAAGCCAAATATATTATAGTCATTGCATATCTACACAATATTTGAGGACTGCCTATTAAGTACTACCACTGTACAGTATCAGTATTAACGTACACTGGGAAACTATTGTAAATACCCTGCTTGCATTTCAAGCATCTATAAAATGTCTTTTTTCTTTTTTTTTTTTTTTTTTAAAGGTAAGTAAAAGTAAAAGAGGTGACTTAATAATCTTTTGGAACATCTAATTGAAATTAAACCTAAACCAGTCTGAATAATCCTTTTAAAATAAACCGCAAAACATTAAATAAACTTGATTCAACTCTGAGGAAATACCAGTACCTACTTTATGTCTAAAACCATTTTCATCTCAGTTAAATGTATACTAACATTTAAACCAACACCTTCTAATCGGTTCCAATACTTAATTGCTTGGGGTGAAGATTTTTTTTTCATCCCAACATGTTTTACAGCCAGTTGTACTAAACAGTATAATAACAAATACTCAATTTCATATACAGTGCCTCATTTGTTCCTAACACCGTTTCTTAATTACTCATATGTGTTTTATGCATTAAAGCACTCATTTATTTTCTAATTTCAAAATGACCATACATGTACAGAATTAGAACGTAAGGTATATAGCCTGGTTGGGTTTATTACTTGTCGGGATTTAGGTCTAAAGGGAGCAATGGAATAGGGCTCTAGCCTACAGAGTAGGAAACTACGTACCATAATTAAATACTGACCATCAATTTGCAAATATTGTGATATTTATTTTGTAGCTTGATAGCTGCCTAGCTGCTTTTAAAACCCCACCCTCTCTCAACTGATTACCACCCCTTAAAAAACAAAACAATTTAATAAGTAAAATCCTGATTATCAAGTCACCACATTCTTCTATTGATTAAACAACAATTTTAACCAAACAAGCAAGAGTTTAAAACATTTCTTTAGAAAATATCAAGAACAAAATGAAACTTGAGTATTAACTTACTGGAGTTACAGTTTATCCTGATACAGTCTAGATGGGGAAGAATAAATGAAAGATGAAATTGCATCCTTCAAGGTTACAGCTGCAGACATCCAAAAACAATCAGTCCACCCTTCCGGGGACAGACACATGCAAAAACGTAGCCATTTTATGTATCACTAATTTAGAAATTACTTAAAAAAGAAATATCAGCTCTGATTATATAACACAAAACATCCTTAAGAGTTAAGAAGCATTGGACATATAATATCCCTAAATCACTGTTTGAATAAAAATCTTACAGGCAGTTTTCTATAAATTATAGAAACACTTTTGTTACCCGTAGTTATAAAATGGCCACTCATTAATTACTAACCACATGAATTCCCTAAACTGAGATTTTATAACTTTTATTTTTCTTTATCAAGTTAAGTCTCAAAGAAATTGGCCCAGATATCCAATGGCCTTGTGCTATCTTGTCTGCTAAACAGTATACTTCAATTGTATGTTGTATAACATTTAGCAAGAAGATGGTGTACCACAGATCTTTGAATTTCTAGAAGTCTTAACAACAGAATCAAGGAAAGATAAGTAAAGATTTTAATACCCCAGCATAACTGGGGAATAATATTGATATTGTTAAAGTGTATTGACAAGTTAATGTTAACAGAACATCCCAGTAATTGCTGTGCATATTACATAATGCGCATATATTACTACTGGGAAGAAATACATCTTTTTTTGTGTGTGATTAAATATTAAGCAAATAAACGTTGTTTGACATGGTTGGATATTGTAAAAACAATCTGGGTTAGGTTCCATGTGGTTAGGTTTATCATGTGTCGTCAACCGCAACAGAAAAGTGGGAGCAAACAGCCTCGGTCCAATCAGCACCAGCACCATGCAGTGGTCATTATACCCTTCCAATGAGCAACGTTAATACAGACACTAGATACTAACTAGCATGTCTCTTTTAAACATTACAAAAAAATGTATGAATAGGAAAGCCAATGTGGGTGGCTTTTTTTGGCTGAACATATATATATATATATATATATATATATATATATATATATATATATATATATATATATATATATATATATATATATATATATAATCGTTAAATACCTTTTGGAATGTGTTAAAATATCATCTCTTCATAAAGGTAATATATCATTTAAAAATAATTATGAGTTTTCTTTTTGTGTGAGTTAGTGTCAGACCTTGGGGGGGATATAATTATTGATGACAATAATCTTAAAGAGCATGATTTATTTTGACTTTTATCAGAATAACTGAACTGATCACAAATGCAAACCTTAAATTCCGAAATGAAACTTTTTTTTTTTTAAAACACATACTTTCTGTCAAGATGCATAATCTAAGCAGCATACTATTATATATGCTACTCATAAATTACAAATATATATATAGTTCTTTTTTAAATAACAGAAAATATTGCAATTACACTGTACATGAACAAATTTGTGTGCAACAAAAGTTTAAATATGCTGTCAAAGAACAGCGTATTGTGACCAATATTTTCTTTTCTATGACTATTATTGAAGGTATTAATGTGAATACTACATATAATAATAACATTAGGTTTTCAACTATGTGTTTTGAAAAAAAAAAAGAAAATAAAGAAGGTGGTATGCTAGCCGACTGCTGGTTTAGCTGTGCACTCTGTTCACGGGCTGTTTGCTGTGCGGGCCGCAGGCTTCAGGCCTTTGAAGGGTTGAATACCATCTTTTGACATAGCATGGTGGATGTGTAGTTGTATTGCTAGAATGTTTTTTTTTAAGTTTTTTTGCAGAAAACAAAAAATTAAAAATGTTGCTAGACTAAATTATTAAAACAATACATGTTAATCAAGACTTTTTTAAGACTGTGAAACGTGACATACTGTTTTACCATTCAGAAAGTCACAACACTTACTGTGTTAATTACTGGTATTAGTTTAAAAAATAAAATAAAAAGGGCAACTTAAACAAAATAATCATAATAATAATAATAATAATAATAATAATAATAATAATAAATAATAATATGCTGTGACTATCTCGAATAAAAAATATGAAAATGATGATGAAAATATCTGTTCAAAAGATGGGCCAAACAGCAGGTATATTTAGGCCAACAATTAAAATACAAAAATAATAAAGAAATAAAAAATATAGAAATAAACATAATACACACACACACACACACACACACACACACACACACACACACACACACACACACACACACACACACAATACATTACTCATTAATTCCATGCAATGCATTTAGAAACATATAACAAAAAAAAAAAATATTAAAGTATAAATTATTTTATCTACTATATAATTAATATTACAAGATACAAACAATAAACACATAAAGAAACCAATAGATTCCTGAATTTCAGGTGTATACGATACCTAAATTAACAGTCAGCTTCACACGTCCTCCATCAAGTTCAAGCCTTAGTGTGTCTGCTGACTCCCTTGATGTGGTTGCCATGAGCAGGCCATATGCCCGCTGAGACATGAAACGCAAGGATACGTCCTCAGCCTCTGTATGCATGACCATGGGCATCACAACCTTCATGTACATGCTACCATCATAGCTGAGAATGGAGGCCTCTGTGAAAAAACAAGTTAAACAAATGTTTTTTTTTTTTTTTTTTTTTTTTATATATTCTTTCATACAGAACTTTCTAGAAAATTCATCTATGTTTATAATACACACTAGAGTGGTAAGTTTAGGAATACTAAAATCAACTTTGTAAAGTCAATGAAATATATATTTGACTATATGCTACAAGAAAGAAATTCTGAATAAACCAAATTATACCAGAAAATATTTCTCACATAAGGACTCACCAATCTACACACCTGCACTTTCTCTTTTCTTATTTCTCTGAAATTCACTACACTAAAATTCAATATTTCTCTTATCTAAACAATTCCCATTTCCCTCCCTTGCCTATGTGACAGTTAGTCAATTTATATCTGTGTAAGATTAATGCCAATGTCAAGAGATTTTCACACTTCATCACACAGGGGTAGATTTAGATCTGCCATTGTTTAAATCATAGAACAGACTGGATTACTAATCTCTTAGACATTGCTGTATATATATATAATCTATATAGTAATATTATATAGTATATATATCTATATATATATATATATCATATAATCTCCAATTATATAATTAATTTATATAACATATAATAAAATATGTATGCGGATCTTATGACAGTTACTCTTACCCCAGATGTGATTTTGTAGCGAGGGACTCTAAAAGTACATGAAAAATTATATTTTGTTTTACGTTATGTAAACAAAAAGTTAAATTAGGTTACGACAAACATATTTACTTACCCTCAAAAAGGTAGGTAGATGTCGGTTATAATTGACAATTATTTCGAGATTAATGGATTTATCGTCTCCAGTAGAAAAAAAAAAAAAAAAAAAAAAAAACTACTGTATATATGGGTAATTGTATTTAAAAATTATGTGATATGTTGTATCAATTGTAAGTCGCCCTGGATAAGGGTGTCTACTAATAAATAAATAAATAAATAAATAAAATAATAATAATAATAATAATAATAATAATAATTGGCAGAATATGGATTCATAAGGCACAGCTAAAACAAGTTACAATTCAATCAAACCACATACTGTTGCTGTTAATGATTTGACTGCAGAGGTTACAGAGTTGCTGTTCTAATAAATGTTCAACAGAGCGATCTGTTTTGACACCCCACAGTGAATCCAGTGATATTCATTTAAAGAGAGAGAGAGAGAGAGAGAGAGAGAGAGAGAGAGAGAGAGAGAGAGAGAGAGAGAGAGAGAGAGAGATTATGATTCAAGACAAGAGCTCCGCTTTTATCAAGCATTGCCCTGATGCTGATTGCACACTTGTCATGCTATCAGCTGCAAGCGAAAAAAAAAAATGTATTAGAAAATGCAACCGTGCATGAAATGTATATTCTGACATGATTAAAAAAGAAAAAAAAAATCCTCATTCAAAAATGTTGTTTACTGCTTCTTTGCACCTGCCTATTAAAATATTCCTAGAGGAAAGGGGTACATTACAAATTAAACTATTCTATGTAGGATATGTGAATTATTTCAACTACAAAGGAATCCTAAATGATATGGAACTGAACACAAAGCAATGTTTCAATCGAGTTCTTATCCAAGATTGAATAGTTTGTGAAATTCATTAAATCCCTGGCCTGGGAATCATAGTCTTCTTTTCTTGTTTCTATTTTATTTTTTATTTGGCTTGTGACAAGAAGAAAGGTTAAGGTTTGTGATGAAGAGAGATTTATATGTTATATCAGCATACTGTAAAAAGCTATGCAATGCTTGAATATTGCTATATGTTAGCGTGAAAATCATAAATATTACACATGCCGCTACTATAAAATAGATTGCTTTTAGAAAAATGGCTATCTCTCAAGATGTTGTGATGCAGTATAAAGAAATGCATTAACCTTGAGATAAAATCAGAGAGTCACCAAACAACATTTGTTTTAACCCTTTCAGACAACCACCACCATTACATATGGGATATGCCTGCCTATTGCACTTTCTGAGCTCTTTATGCCTGAGCTGCCGATAGGCCCCAGGAAGGGATTAAATAGTCAAACCACGGAAGCCATGTCCTCTTTTTGCCGCCCAAGATGTCCTCCATGTCCTCCACCAGGGCTAGGCTTTGCCATACCCCCGCTGTCGACTGACTGTGCTAGCTGCCGCGTAGCAAAATGGCTGATTTGCTCTCAGTCGTGAGAGGGAGAAGTGGCCCACATGGCGATTGTGACGCAGCATCTGGCGAGGCTGGACTCCAGTCAGATAACAGAGTACCAGCTATTCAGAGTTGCCTCTCCCTGTTTCAACAGGGATCGCCGGTCCCTTTAGTGTTGTACCAAAAACTGTTGGGTCTGATGGCCGCAGCTGTATCAACCATCGAGCTGGGGTAATTACGCATGCTCCAAGCGTGGATCAATGCGTTTCATTTACACCCCAAGCACGACAGACACCGTCGGCTGAAAGTCCGGTTAGAGAAAGCGTCAGTTCTCCTAGTGGCCCTCGATGGTTCTCGACCCTATGTCAGCTCATATAAGGCCAGCATTGGGAGATCCTGCATCACCTCTTCTCTGGCATCCGGAACTGAGCAGGTTCCAATTATGGGTTTGGCCCCTGAATAGCACTGCTGGACAGCCCTAGGGCTATCAGACGTGGTTGTGGGTACTTTACAGAGCGCTAGGACAGACTCCACTAGGTCCATGTATGCATATAAGTGGAAATATTTTCAGAACTGGTGTCTAACTAGAAGTCATGACCCAGTTTCTTGCCCCACGCTAGTCATCTTGCAGTTTCTGCTTGATGCTGGTAGGTCACCTTCCACACTGAACGTGTATTTAGCTGCTATCTCTGCATGTCATGCCCCCATAGATTTGATATCTCCGGGTGCGCATTTTTTGGCTACCCGGTTTTTCAAAGACGTTTGTCGGTTACACCCTCCCAGGAGGGTTGTTCTCCCCGAATGGAGCCTTGATGTTGTACTGGAGGCTTTCACAAAGGCACTGTTTGAGCCCAAAGATTCCACAGAGTTGAAGCATCTGTCTATGAAGACAGTCTTCCTCTTGGCACAGCGGGTCAGTGAGCTACAGGCACTGTCTGTGCACATCTCCTGAATGCGGATTTGGGAAAGAGAAGATGACCACTAACCAGGGAGGTTGCATCGGTCGCCCTCACGGCTTCAATGCAAAAAGAGAACACGGCTTCTGTGGTTTGACTATTTAATCAATGGTATACAGAGCTCAGAAAATAACTACCAATAGGCAGGTACATACCATATGTAATGTTTTGGTGGTTGTCTTCTCTTTCAGGGAACCAGGGTTACGGTAAGTAACCTAACGTTTTACTGTAATGCTTTTTGATTTATGAACCATGTATTTGAAGGGTACTCAATTGTAATTAATACAAGTATTAACAACAATCCTTGTACTGTATATTGCCTAGCTGTACAATTTGGAAACACCCTAAGCACTGTATAAGCTTTGAAAACATTTTTTTATCAAAATGAAATGCTATACAAATATTATTACACTGTATGATCTCATACTCAAACGTTGCATGTTATTATATAGAATTAACTTGGATATTTAAATTTCTGTTTGCAATTACACTTTATTATATGTTTCTCATTGTTTATTTTACCCCTCTGTTTACTATTATATACAGAATCTAATACAACAGTCCAAAATGAAGAATGCTGGCAGTTGAAATTGTAATTGGCTTTCGAAAGCTACAAAAACTCCAAGTTAAAACATTTCCATGCTATTGCCTCAAAACTACTAACATGTTCTGCAATTATATGGAAATCAGTATGTTATTATGTTGCTTTTCAGTTCACTCTGTGAGTTGGCCAAGTCTAACTTTACACTTAGTATTGGATGCAAAAAGTCTGATAGTAATCTCATTTAGGGTCTTTCACATTCACAGGGCCTTAGAATAGATTTAAAAATCTAAAATATTAATGTGCATATCTGCTTAAAATCAGTATCCACCTTATAATGTATGCATTCTATTTGCAAAATGCCTAATACATGTCACCACATAATTGACAAACTATAATTGACCTCACAAAATATGCTGCAAACATGTTTTATATATCAGTTTCAAAAATATATATAGTTTCAAAAGGCTACACATGAAATGTCGTTCCAATGTTATCAATTGTTAACTGATTCCAAAATTATTATTATTATTATTATTATTATTATTATTATTATTATTATTATTATTATTATTATTATTATTATTCAATTATAATGGTAAAATGATAAATCTACATCTAAAAAAATCTCAGATAATACAAACAACTTATAAATGTTTGTCAATGTATTGCAGATTCTAGCATACACTAAAGTGTATGCTAGAAGAGTATTTAAATTGTTTGAATCCCTGACAGCATAGTGACTGGCTAATGTTGTAAGTGAACTTCATTTAATGCACATTTCTTCCAGTTATGTGTTTAATGGGACTTACTCTAGGCAGTGAAAAAATGTATAGCCTATTCACATTACCTAAGATAGATTTGAAAATTGATTGTGAGTGAAGTGAATGACAACCACATGGCTTCAATGCGCATTGATCAGGCATTTAAGTAATGTGACTAGGGTATCAGAAACACAGTCAGTTAAGGCAGATTATGTGTGTTTTCCATCATTCTCTATTGTTGTGTATGTTTACACTACTCCTGATAACCGAAACAGAAGGGCATTAATAAATAATCAATGTTTGTTAAACTAACAACCTTAAATCTTATCATTCCACTTGTTTAGCATGAGCTTGCAGAATACTGAAATATACTACATGATACCCCACAGACTATTCAATGTGTGGGATTGTTATTGACCCAATACCAAGCTCCGAGGCAATGCCAAAGTGTTGCTTGCTGAATGATGAACCTGCATATGATTACGTGTGCCAGAGCCATTCCATGAAGTCAGGGCTCTTTGAGCAGTGCTGGCCCCAGTCCTTGACAACTCAGAGTTCTTTGCTTGAATAGTATTAAAGAGCTTCAAGGCACTTTTATGCATCATTTCCCAGCTCCTTGCAGTCAAGAGCCTTTAAGAGCTTGTGAATAGCTTCTGTTTGGCATCTGTTGGATTTAGATTAACCTGTGTTCCTTGCCTCACTGTCTGCCTTTTTCTTTATAGTTGCCTGGCACTATAAGTTGTAGAGATGGGGTTAATACAAGACAGGTCATGAGACAGTAGTTAGTTTTGCACTGTTATTATTATACTGTGGTCTTCCTCTCTTAATATTGCTTACTTGTTAGAAAATATTGACTCAGAAAATATTATAGAAACCAAATTCTTCCATATTTGATAGTTCATGTAAAAAACGTACTGGACTATTGCTACACAATACAAGGATCCCCACTTGTTTGGAGTTCTTTTGCTCTAGCAAACTGCAGTCTCGTCTGATTGTCTGATTGTATTTTTTGTAGATGTAAGGTTTATAAAAATTATAATAATTGTATACCTCTTTAAATGACAGAGAAGTGAGGAATCACTGAGGCTCTGTCCTGGTTCTTTTATGGTTCAAAGAGCCCTTTTTATTTCAGGTAAATGACCCTTGTTTACAAATTGTTATTTCTACTTAAAATGTAGATTTTAATCACAGGTACGAACCACAGTCAAGCCGACTGAAACTGGTTGTAATCCACAAAACTTTGGCTAAAGGTGTTGTGACGAGGCTAGTGCGCCTCCAAGAAATGGGCGAGGGGGGGAATAAAAGATGGCCATTAACTGTGGATGTAACCTGGCCTGTATATTAATGTATGGACACTGTAGTTCACTGCTCGGAGTTGTTTTGGAATCCTATTACCTTTCCAAGTCTTGTAGGTTTTGACCTGCATATTTCATGTTCAAGATTGTAACTGCAGCTTCTGCATGTGATTGCATTCTGTACTGTCTATGGATTTGCTTTGTCCTGGAATGAAGCGCTTTTAAATGAAGATTACCTGAAGAACTAAACAAATACTTCTGATTAAATATTTGTTTGAATACTTTAATTGTATTCCATGTATGTGAGGTACTATCATTGATCAGTTTATTATGTATGAATTTTTTATATATATATATTTGAAAATGCTACAATTCTGCAATATCTCAGTTTGATATTCTTGATTGCAAAAAAAAAAAAAAAAAAAAGACAGCAAAAAGTATTATTTTTAGAAAATAGGCTGCAAAGCTTTCTTTGTTGATTGGTTGCCTAAAAGTGGAGGATTATGGTTTTTACTGCTTGTGAGCTCCAGCGGCATATAGTATATTACACTGACATTACAACTTCATCACAAACAAGTAATAACTCTGACAATGCACAAACCCATGATGATGCTACAACTCTTTTAAAAGGAGAAATACATCTGTCATACATTTATATGTATTTAAAAAAAAAAATCCCAATTCATCTATGCTTATTGAAGGCCATAATTGCATCCAAAAGTAATCCCATTCATATTTACCACATGGATATTTTCCTGTTAAACAGAACATCAGGACTGTTAATTTATTTGGCATAAATCCTCATCTAGTCAGGCACATCAGCAATAAGCTGTTTGATACTTTTTTAAAATCTGCCTGATCAACTAAACAGTGTTTAGATCTATTAACCTGCTAAGCCAATCCATAAACCTTTTCTGAGACATAGGGACTGATGTAAGGATAGACGCAGTGAAAACATTCCGCTTGCAAAATCCAAATTGCCTAGTGACCAGGTCATTATATTGCACTGCGGCCTACATAAGCTTAAGAGCAATGCAAATTACACACACATACAAATAATGAGCAGCAATCAAGATAATAAGGGTCACAATAGAGGCCTCACTTACAACCCACAGATGAAACGTTAGGAATACAGAGAGCAGTATAGGTGCTGTATAAGCTTTTACAGACCTTTTTAGGTGCATACATGAGGGCACCCCCACTATGGTCCAGGCAGCGAAACCGACTCTTCAGGATGCCAACAGTTGCATTGCTACATGGGCATGGTTGCTGTGAACTTGAGCTTTGGTTTCTGCATTGCTCAACAGTGTCATCTCACAGGGTGGCAGGCCATAGCCACTATCCCCTAACATAGAAAATTGTGTCCTATCGTTTCATAAAACGTATATTAAATAATGCATTAACATTTTGCTGTATTCATTCATTTTGTCTTATAAAAACAATTTTGAATGTGTTGGTGCATTTTTAAAACTTCCTTAAGATATGCTTTGATTAAATGCTAATTAAATACTTAAATAAATAATTGGTTTTAGTAAACAATCTTTACTCAATAAGGTCAAGGACAAGGACATTAAACAGTACTTTGCAATAGACAAGACAAGACGTTACTGACTTTACCCTCGCAGTTTTGCCAGCTTGCTGCAGGAATTTTTAAAGCCATCCAGTTGTTAAGCCAGAACACTGTCCTTTATAAAGAAATGACTCATTTAGTTGGCTTGCTTGCATGTGTACATCTGAGGTTCTATGGAAGAGTATCACGCTGTAGTTTTTTTTTAGTTATGCTTTTTCAGCTGAGACTGTCGCAGAACTATTGCAAGTGTCAATTAAGAAGTACACAGAACAGTCCTGCATACAATTCAAGTTCAAATAGTGTGATTCATTGAACAAATTCTCTTTTTAAAGTAAGCGAGTCTGCAGCAGCGTTTGACATAATCAAACGCTAAGTACTATTTGTATTTCTTTTATTTTCATGCTCCGTATTTTGATATGCATTTTTAATTCCATGTGCAGTTGTCATTGTGTTGCATTTATTTAAGATTTGCACTGTTCCTCCCTAATTTAATTAATATGTTCTTTACAGTGAATTATCTGCATTTATTTTAGAGGTGCTGAGACAATACAGAATGAATGGGTCAGCTCTTAATTACTCGTTTCTACAATGGTTTGTACATTTTTGGAGGGTCAGCAATTGCCCAAGTGCAAGGCTAAATCCTTTAATTCCATTATGTTTGCCCCCGCTTAGTATTCCAGATCCCGGCCCAATTCTGTGCTCTTTTCTTCATTTGAATACATTTAAATTGATTAATGATGGCAAACTACTAATTTGACAGCTGTTGCAGAACGGCAGGTAAAAAACATTCTTTACATACACAGCATTTTTAATGACCACTAAAGTCCCACTTTACGCAAGCTAAGCACGGATTTTGGCAGCAGTATCTGTGTTTTGCAGCTGCAGATCACCTTATATGTATCCTTACATCGGCCTTATAATGTATTGCAACAATCCACAGCCTACTAGCTTCCTAGTACATAACAGCATCATGGGTTTCCTGAATATGATGTACAGATTTGACTAGGCTTATTCATTGATATTCTGTAGACAATCTAAACTAGAAATTAAAATGAACAGCATTCCGTTAAAAACACAGGAACAACAGGCCTTCACCATACAGGTCTATTCATTAATCATCATACAAAATATCCTATAATACTGATATTGTGTCCATTAGCTACATGTAACAGGCCTAGAACATTGTTTCTTGAGCTATTAGCCATAACAAAGGCTGTGCAGCTGTTCAATCTTCCACTTGATGGCAGCAAAGGCCAACGATGCACTGATATCCTGCTTGCAAATGGGTGGCAGTGGCCATGGTAATACAGTAATACATGTTTTTCTGGGTGTTCTGTTTATGCAGTAGGTATTCCTTTCCATTTAACAAGACATTAAAAATCGTTACATATTAACATTTCCAAATTTCACAGGGACAGAAAGGAAACCACCAACACACAGTGTTTCTACAGATTATAGAAACAATATATTTGTACCAATATTGACTATTGACATACTGTACTTGTAGCCATCACTTGCAGTCTGCAAAGTGATATTGTCTAAGCAATTTGATCCTTAAGCATCTGCATAGGATATGTGTGTGTGTGTGTGTGTGTGTGTGTGTGTGTGTGTGTGTGTGTGTGTGTGTGTGTGTGTGTGTGTGTGTGTGTTATGTTTTCATAATCTTCCCCTGAGCTCATACTACTGTATGTTCAAGGGAGAACTGGTACTGCATACCATGCCATAGATTGTTTTAGGTTTCTCAGCCATGCAAGTAACCTACAGTGACAGATCAGAATGAAGTTACTACTACAGAGCTATTGCAAAGTAAAACATCAACACAAATTAACGGACGAGCACTGAATGTGAATGTCTACTGATGACTAATTTACATTGTGTCAGTCTGACTTTGTGGCAGGATAAAAAAACATCACTAAACCCTAATCTGTATTCACATTAGATGTTTTCAGTTTATGCCTGCAATGTTCTTGTTTCACCTACCAGTCCATTAACTCTAAAATAGTCAATATCTATCGGTATAGCAGTATTTTATACAACTCCTTTCTCTGCCTCATCCATTTGTCACCCAAACCACTTTAACATGTTTGGTACACATTTTGTGTTGGCCACTTAATGCTATCTTTAATATGTTACAATATAACCTTCACAACTAAGGAAAGGGTAAAAATAGAAAGAAAAACTAAAATCAAAAGCCTTGTCCTTTTGTAAGCGTGCCTCACACGTGACTCAGGACAGGAGATAGAAAGTGAGATATAAAACTTATTATTCTGCTCAATCTGACAATTATTTAACGTTTAGCAAAAGACAACTGTTAAAGATAAATGAAACAAAGAAGGCTATAGCAAGCAGCAGTGAATATCTAGCCACAGTGTGCTTTGCTCATCATTTTTCTACCATTGTTTGTCACAATTCAAAATCCTGACAAATTCAATACACATTATTTCCTTCCATTGCCGTTTTTTTTTGTAACTTTTTTTTTTCTCATTATTGTAAAGAGACGTACAAACTTCGTGATTATGTTTACACATAGGAAGCAACTCATTAGAAGCTGTAATAAAACTACAGTATGGTTATTCAATATTTGATATCCAATATTATATCTAAAAACCTGAATTAGGACTCATGTGGGAACTTAGAAATGGAAATAGAAATCTTTTTTTTTTTCAAAAATGTTTCATTGAAGGACAATTTAGTTGAACAAAATATAACCTTTTCGTTGAATAAAATATATATGTTTTATTATGGATATTAATTGCAAAATGTATTTTCAGCCACTATGCATCATGCCTCTACTTTTATACTGCCCAATTCTATACCAGACAAATGCCCCAGTCTAATATGTAAGGGACTGAAGGCTAATGCTTCTATTTAAACCAAAGCTCTAAACCTTGAAGTGTCTAATAAGATTAATGTCTAGCTGCTGTAACACATTACCCTCCAGATACTGTGCACTAAGGAGGTATCATGTAATTGTGTGGACAACCCTCTATTAGGCCACTAGAGGACTTTTGGTAGCAAGCACAGATGATTTCTCACACACTAAACATAGAGTTTTTAACAATATAAAACCTTACATCACATGACTCTCAATATCTAACAGCTGAATCCTAATCATTAATTAGCCTGATAAACAACAATTCAACACCAAGGTACTAAAACACAGTTTTATTTTCTGCCAGTTTTTTCTATCACTTTATTGAAAGGGAATTCTACTACGATATTGGCATTAACTGATAAGGTTATATTATATATATATATAGTATTCCAAGATATATATTATATATATATATATATATATATATATATATATATATATATATATAAACAGCAGCAGATCTAAATGGTGCCGCCATTTAAAATTGCAATTAAGACCAAATATGTCTTGTACTTTTGTTAATTGTTTTACAGTGTACACACCACGTCAATTACAGGTTTACATAGAGACTTTATTAAACTGTGTGGCTGATTGCATCAGTGTTCATGTTCAACTTCTAGCTACCAATTAAAAAAAAAAAATTGGAATGGCAGCGGTACTGTTTTAACTTCCAAATTAATTCATTGTCATAGTACCTTAAAATAAATATGCAATTCTGTAGAAAAACAGCCATGTTTCTTCAGAAATCTAAGTCCAGTGAAATATGTTGTTAAATTAATAATTTATTAAGGTCATTTTACTATAATTGCTCTATAAAACTAATCAGAAATAACTGAGAACAGTTTAATATTGCATTTGCTGAAATAGTTTTTTTTCTGACATCTGACGCTGACATCTTGCAGTGTACAGTGCACTAACCAAACACAGACTGTAGAGAGAACTACTTTTGGCTGTGCATCTTAGCTGAATTGAGGGCTATTTAGAACCTGCTGTATTTATATTAATTGTTACCGCTCTTATGGTTTGTAGTAAGAGCTAAGCATGATGGTAGCAGTTTGAACATTATGGTTCTTGCACTGCCTGAGGCAGGATAGGTGACCTTCACAGTGCCAGAATCAATAGCGATTAACTCAAGTGCTGTAGCTAGCAGTCTGAAACCTGCTGCTGCAGCAAACTCACATACATCTCCTTGCTATGCTACACTGAGCTCAGGGAAAGTTCATTTTATATTAGCTCGATAAAAATGCTCATACGAGTTTGTATATTCAGATTTTTACTGGAGTGCATTGAAAACATTGCTAGTAACATGACTGGGTGTTGTTAATGGCTGTATATGTGTTTGTTCTGCTGCCCTCTCTGTGATTTTTAATTGCTGCTGCCTAAAATGTGCCATTTGGTGCATGAACCAGTAGAGGTGCATACATACGCATCACCAAACACCTGTAAATATAATATAACAGCAAATATACAGGGTAACCCAACATATAAGGTCTACCTATAAATAAATAAAACTGAACACACATTAAAAGGGTTTTATTGCAGTACTTTTTTTATTGCCAGATCAATCTAATCATCATTGATGTTATTTGGTTTGCCGTTACCTCTACTTGTACAGTAGGTGATCTATGTCTAATTAAAAGCAAAGGGGCTCTCTAACTAGGGAGTGAAAACACCTCCTTTCACAATGGCATATGAAGATGCAGTAGAGCAGCTAGTTCAGCATTACAGGGCTGGCATGTAACGTCCTCATCCTTGACAATCTTCCACAAACAATAATACTACTACTACTACTACTACTACGAATAATAATAATAATAATAATAATATAATAATAATAATAATAATAATAATAATAATAATAATAATAATAATAATAATACACAATCCACGTATATCTTTACTTTGTTCCAAAACAACAACAGCCTATATGCTGTCTCTCTTGAAAATGGTACTTGTACACTTATGGTGAGGAGATAATTCAGCTATATTTCAGAAGAAATAGCATTGTAGGGAGTCTGGCATTGTAGCCCCGCTGATATTTCATAATATGGGAGCATTCTCCTTCTAAGCATCTCTCTTTCTTCATTTTCTTTTCTAACAGATTCCACAGCTGCACATTGCAAAACAGATTTCCTTGTATAGAGCTACTGTATGAGTTGGTCAGGGGATTTTTATTTTGAATATGTGTAACTCCCCAGGTAGTACAGTACTCTATAATAAGAATAAGAATTAATCTTTATAATGTGCATACCACTCTTGAGTTCCAAGACCCTTTTAGTGGCTGTTTGTTTTTGGCTTTAACTTGCTCAGAGGTCTTTAACGCTGTGGCCTCGTTTATAAATCATGAAAAGGGTGCAAAGAACTGTGATTGCCTGGACATGCAAGGGGTCCACAGCTGAACAGTGCCAACCTGGAAAATGGTTTTGTGTGTGGCATAGTTTAAAATAAAATGTGAAGTGTTTATGTGAATATCTAAAAACAGGACCCATAGAAATCTGAATATAAACCTATCATTAAATAGGTAGTGGGGTTGACTGCTCTAGTGTACTGGGGTTTGAGATCTGTCCTCTAAATCACTGCAGGAAGAGCAATACAAACAATTAAAAAAGCATGACAACAAGTGCTCTAGCTTTTTTTTTTTTTCCGTACCACGTCACTGATCATTATTGCTGTGTTACCGGTGTCACAATGTGGGCAGTAATCCTTACATTATCAGTGCAGTAGAGCCGTCATTTTGAAAAGAACTTTGAAACAGACTGTACAGTTACGTGTAAAAGGATGTCAGGATGTCAACAATGAAAAGAAAAATTACAGGCACGTTATTTAAACAGTTGTAGTAACACCTGGGGACATCTAACGCTATATTTTTCAGAATCCAGCTGCTTACTCTTTAAACTAGTAAATAACCATTCAGAAGGAAGAGCCTACTTTAAAGTGATACACTGTTTACTTGTCATATGGCCTTTTTTATTTATTTTTTAAATATTACATTCTAAATACTAGAATTTTGTTTTTTAAGCCCTGTAAATTAACAGCTCTTATTGAATATATCCAACACAAATCTCAGTTTTGTTTATCTATAATATGTACACAAAGCATTCAACGAAACATACATGTGGTTAGGATGCCCTCCAGAGATATTAATTTCTTTCTAATTTTAAATGCTTGAAACTACAGTATGTCCCAAGATCCATTACATATTTAGCATTCTGTTGGTGAAGTGGCTGCAGATAACTACTAGATGGTGTACAGAAAAACTAGAACTAGAGTCACAGCTTAATCACTACGCATGTATGGTTTTGCAGGTTCGACAGTCTATAGGTGTGGCAAAATAATGCACAGGGAGCGATACTCATTTGAACAAGCAAATACAGAGCTGACATATTACGTGGTGATGTGGAATAAAGATATCTACTGCTCTTATAAAACTTGGCTATAGTTAAAGCATCACAAAGCATAACACAGCATGTTGAAAGCATGGTAAATCATAGGCAAGCATTGTAAAGACCAGTGAGATATGGTAAAAAAAAACATACAAAAAAACCCAAAAAACATGGTAAAGGGTAAACTATGGGACATGCACAGTATAACCATTGGAAATGCATGGTTACACTGCAGAATACCATGGCAAATTGTTATAAGGGTGCCCTTACACTGAGGGAGCCTGTTTTAGAGTAGCACTTTCGCTGTCTTATATTGACTGCAGCTTTTACCCTGAACCATCCCTACCCCTCTTTGCAAGCTACAATACCTTCATGAAAGAAAACTGATTCACATTTTCCAGTGTCTTTCATATATAAGGGAAGTTCTCACAACATTACCTCAGGATTTGTTGTACATGAAAGCTCAGGAATGTTAAGACTGTATACTGCTCTAGGCATGCAAAACCATGTCCCTTTGAAAACATTTTTAAATTGTGAAATAGAATTCCAACAATAAACTGGTGTATTATGATGACACTGCCAATATAATTCTGTATACAATAGTGCAGATACTGTAAATAGATGATACTTTACATAGAAACTGCAGTTTGCTGTTCCATCAAATATGTGTAGTCAAGATGCAAGTAAACCTTGCTATTCTAACTAAATACCATTTGTGAGCGTACAAAAAGTGTGTCATTTTAAAGGGTAAAGTGTGACGTATTTATGTACAAGAATAGTATTTAACAATTCTTATAGTGTTGTGGCATATTAAAAGCACAGCTGTGTATCCCTTTTGAGTTTTGGGGAGCTGGAGGGATGCAGTTTTTGGCCTCATGTCCACTTTGCAGGCTCATAATTCATTAACCATTGACTGACATTACATATACAGTCTTTGTTGATGTTAGATAGGAGGAATGACAAGACAGGTCAATAACTTCAGCGGTTCAGGACTTCTCACAAAGACAATATAGCATTTTTATTGGCGCTGTTGCACTTTTTTCTACATTTGGCCCCACATTACTAAACTAGAAAAGCAGTTCTGTGTGTGCAGTGAGTATCACAAATATATCTTGGATTATCTGAAAGATCTGATCTCTCAAATATGGCCCCTTTTCAGTGCTTGTTTTAATCTGTCACACCCCATTATAGGCCCATAACTTCAAAAATAATTGAGAGCTAGCATTTCTTCCTAAAACAATTCTAGGTTCTTCCATACTTAACATCATCCATGATACTTATGTCTACATACGGGGAAGCAGCAACAATATGCATTTTAGTACTTTAGAGTAGATGGCATTTTTTGTCAGTGTTTGGAAAGTAACAGAAACTGCCATATGTGATCCAGATAAATACAAACAAACGGAATCCTATGCTTTCATAGGATGCCACCATCCCCTGATTATTCCACTCAAATTCAGAACTGAATTTAATTGCAGAAAACCATTTTACCAAATCTATGTGTCCAAACAAAAATCATAAAAACAAATCATCTTTGTGAGGTCACAATAACATCTAAAAATAGCATTGTGTTATAGATTGCATTACTGTGTGACAGACACAGACTTGTAATGCAAAAGACAAGTCTGTCATAAATTATTGTTAGCATTAATAGCACAAAAACATTTTTATTTTACATAGCTTTTGCGAGCCTGTATAACAGGATTAAAGTTAAGCAAGTGAGACATCAAGCTATTCTTGCTTGGAGTTGATTGTTGGTAAGTAATTTATTTATATGCCAACACTGCTTAGTATTCTTGAGAAACAAATGTTTCCCTGATTTTCTTTTTTAATTCATCCATTTTTTTTCAAGATAATATCAAATTTTGATATCTAATTTGTATACCAATTACCTGTACACATTAAAGGGGTGGCTAGATAATCTCCATACCAAGTTATAATTAAGAGCTGTAAAGACTATTCTTCAATACAAATAAAACAGATACACTATTAATTAACCAATTAAAAATCTGACCATCTTACATGTGAAATATTCACAAATCTACAAAAAACAATCTAAAATACTCAGATACTGTAAACCTTTTGTAATTTTACCTACAATTGCACCCACATTGAAGGGTGGGTATGGCATTGTCACATGTCTAAAAATTGGCTGGTCCTTGAAACTCAGTATGCAATTCACACCAGTGTTTGAATTGCTGAGGAAGCATTCATGCATATGTCAATGAGCACCACTGGAGCACCACTGTAAACTGCAATAGCATCCAGCCTGGTGGTTCTGACTTGATACATGATCTAGCCTTAATAACAACATAAATGCAGAAGTTAATTGACTTACCCCTTTCACATGTTTTGGACCAGGAGCCAGTGCCAGTGCAATCACAGATGAATCTATTCCAGCCTTCTTTGCATACTGCATTGTTTTTACATGGATAACTTTCACACTGTTTAGAGGTGATCTTGGAACATGATGGCTTTATTCCGGCACCGTTTTGTTCCTCTGCTATCTGCCTTATATCTTTGCTTCGGCCATCAATAAACAGGTCCCTGATGCATCCCACATAGCCATAGTTGAGCATTGCAGTCCACAACTCTGTGGGCAAGATGAGCCCTGCTCGGTTTTCTGGCAAACCACCTAAGTACATGTCACCCTCTAAATCAAGAATCTCACTTTCTCCACTGGCAGTAAACGGGGTGCGACGACTGTTTACAGATATGGTACCTGGGGGGGGGGGAAAGACGTCAAATTTAGATAGATATTATATTAACTGTTCTCTTTAAATGCACTAAACTGCTGTCTATTTGTTTATTTTTTATTTAAACTTAAATCTCAGAGAGTAATACAAATAAATAAATAGATACATAAATAAATACAAACTAATTAATATAGTCAATGTATTCTTATTGGATAATGCAGAAGTCTTTGAACAAAATCAGGGACTATAGAAACTAGTCTCTATAGTCTACAATACATGTTACACAAACAACAATGTAGTAGATTCACAAGTTTTACACAAGCCCCTTTGGGGAGTATGGACAAGCAGCACTGCAGGCTTCTATGACTTAGTGACTTTGCTAAGCCTGTTGGTTGTAGCTTCAACATACACAGCAGGAAAAGTTTAATAAGAAGAGGATAGGCACCTGTGGAAATTCTGTAGGTTCAGCTATACAAACATGTAGCTTCAGTAGAGGATCAGAATAGGTTACTTTTGTGTACTTTTTAGCAGCACTATTAGAGCTTCTATAACTAATTTCGATTCAAGCACTGGGAGAGATTTAAGTTTAAATAGCAGCTCCAGCACTACATGGCAATGTACATAGTCTATCTTATAATAACACATGACCCAGTCATATTTATCGAATGGGTTATGTTGACTGATATCATTTTTTTCTCAAAAGGTCACACTAGCCCCTCAGATGTAGAAGCATGCAGTCATTGACCACTGAAAGAAAAGTGTGTTTCAGTCTCAGACCCAGGAGCTATAAAGAATACTGGAGAATCAGGATGCCATCACTTAAAACCTCTATAACATAACCTCTATTAAGCGGTATTGTGGGATGCACTGAAATTACAGATTCTGAACCATGTCTGAGATGAGGTTAAAAGCATAATTATGAATACAGACAAGCCTTTTGCTAAGTGGTTAAGACTTGCAGTCTGTGCTGTCCCCAGTTCGTGTGGTCCATGGTTTGCCCCCAGCCTCTGTCTTGTTACACAATACAGTCTTATGATCCACAACAGGACAGCTATGTCTAGTTGAGAATTAGTCCAGATGTTTAGCCTATGCATTAAAATGGATTTATACTCCGTCAAAAGCCAGGTATCCCCCATTTACAGTAATAATCATAGCTTTACAGCTCTCAGTAGGTTTGACAGCTGTACAGGAGTGCACAATAATTCAGTAGTAATTTAAGCAAAATGCAGCACAATGCTCAAATAATCAACCATAATAAAAAACATCTATTTTGACAAAACAACAGATTGCTGTAGAACGACCTTGCATATTTTGGTTTAAATTTAATTTTATCCTTAAATCCTTTCTCAACAGAAAAAAAACAGCTCCCTATTTTCCAAATGCTATCAGTTTATATGTTTTATAAGCATGTTAGTGCAGAAATAATGGCAACATTGAATTGGAATTTGATTTTAAATGCAATAATATAAAATACAAGTGTACAAATGGGATTCTATTACAAATCATCTGGTTCACATAAAAAAAAAAAAAAAAAAAAAAAATCACAACTCTTTTGGTCTTAATCTTCAAAAGCTGTGAAACCAGTATGATTACTTGATAATGCCAGTATGAATTGTTTGAAATCAAATATCATTAATTTTGTAAACACAATTCTACTGATGGCAATAGGGTAGTGAAGTTTTTCAGAATCTGTGTCTTGGAATGTATTAAAACAATAAACAACTTATTTTGAAAATGAAAAGCATAACAAAATAATTATCAACAGACATTATTTGTTTATAAAGGGGTGTTTCTATGGTAAAATGGACATTTGTAAAAGACTAGACACATAAGTAACTGATAGAGTGAAAAAGTGATAAAGGACTGTACCTGATCTTCCATCACGCTGTATATCCACATGATACCAATCTCCGTCGTTCACCTTTTTCTGGGTGGCTTTAACCTTGATTGTCCCAGAGCCCATGTCCAATAGTAAATACAGACTGCCGTCCAGTAGCTCCACAGCAAAGAAGTCAACCTTAGTGTTCTTCTGACTTCTGGAATCTTTCCTGTCCTGGGGTTTCCCATGAGTAAACAGAATAAGACCATTTGGCTCTGATGTGCGGAAGTCGAAGGAGATCGAGCCCATCCTTTTGGTGTTCCATTTGGGGAGGCTGATGAATGCTTCCGGGGTCTCAAACGATATGGGGACCAGGGTGGCCACATTCTCACACTTAAACGCCACATCTCCTTGAATCTTCATTTTGGGGTCTCCGATCCTGGCCAGACGCGACAGCTCCAATCTGATATCATTGTTTTTATAAACAACCTGCCAAGCAGAAGGATTTCAGTGAAGACAAGGTCATGCTTTATTAAATAAATCTACCACGTGTCCATCCCAAGCTTGTCTTGACTGGCAGTTTTAGGTAACTGATCATGAGAAGAGTTACTGTGCTCAGCACTAAATGTCAGAACAAGGACAGTTAATTCCACCATAATGTAAACAGTATCAATGTTCTGCCTTCTATCAAAGCTGAGATAAAACAACATGAAGAGATTGGTAAACGTCATTCAGTAAACTGTAACATGAATTCAGGTTTGTTTGCCCTGTTAGCTATGCTAATAACACGGCAAAACATTGTATTATTTTGCAATAGCAGCAAGCAACATGATACCTGTCATTTTTAATTTTTTTAAAAATAGTTTTTACACTATTTGATAGAGACATACAGCTATGGTCAAACATTTTGCATCACTTATAATTTCAGGATTGAAACATCATAACAAATCAATTATAATAATAAATAAACCATCACTTAGATCTTTTATTTAGCATCCTATAATCAAAGAAACTACAATGTGATATCGCAAAAGTACCAGATGCCATAATAGTAGTACAATATTTCATGATAGATTGTTAGAAATGTCACAATTTTTGCCAGTTTTTTGGTGAAGTATATGTAAAACTACAAAGCAGTATGTAATTAAATATGTAAACGTAACATTATTCCAGCAGGTTTCATTCAACTTTATGAAACAAAATGAGTTCATTCTATAGCGTGATGCAAACCTTTTGGCAATAGCTGTATGCATGTATGTTTGGATGGCAATTAATTCCCATGTTGCAGTGAAAGTTATATTCTTACAAACACTATGGTATGTAAATTCCATGAATATGAGTGTGTGGCATTAAAGGCAAGCCATTCTCTTTAAATGCAATGATATTTGAGTGAGTAGATGTCAACCTCCAGCTGGTTTTCCTCCTTTAGTGTCCAGATAATCCTAAAATATGTGAAGATAAATCACCCTAGCCTACCTGAAGGGGTTGTTCTAGATTGACTAAATGCATCTAATTCTATCAATTCTTGAGTAGAGATTATGCTGTGAAATCAGGAGTGGTATGCATGCCTAAACAGAAGATTGAACTGCCTCGCTCACTACAACCTCCATTATGTATTTCCCTTGTCGTTTAAACATCACTTTGCAGGCTTAATTAATTTTTACTGGGATGGCTATTTTAAGCTTAAAATACTAACACAACATTCTCAAGGGGCTTTTTTTCAGGTATTAGTGACTCCTTCACTTTATTAATAGGAGAAGATGCAGTGCTCTGTTTAAGTGCAATGTATTGATCCACTTATTGTACAATACATGTTCATTTGTTAATAAATACGATCTAAGTATACTGAGAAGTACACTCAACCATCCAAAGCTAATTGTTTAAGATATCAGTACACTCCCAAGTTGTCTTGGTATAAGGAACTGACACATTTAAGCTAGTATGCCTTCCAAAATAATTTCTACTTGGTTTCATTATCTACTTGATATTTTAAATGTACATAAGTAACAGATAATTAAATATCCCTACTGTACTTCTAGTATTAGATTTGATTGACACAACGGCTACCATTCTTACAAGAGGAAATTGAATATGTATAATTTTCTGCCTATATTTGATTAAAAGGGAGATGAAAAACAAACATATACAGTGCTGGGAAGAAGAAAAAAACCTTTGAAAAGAAACGTATCTTCCCAGAAACTTCCCTTTGGAGGTCTTCAGGGACTTTAAAGAAATACTGCTCAAATTGTCATATAAAAAAATAAACACACGCACATGCACATTCACACGCACACGTACACACGCACACACACACACCTAGGCTACTCCCATTCTTGTCTGAGAGCTATTTTGGGATTATGAAAAAACTTGATGTGTAAATCTCTCCACTGAGACACACTACTGATCAAACCAAAAAAAAAAGCTCTTTGAACTTGGAAATATTCCCAAGTCAAATACCTGCAACAGATTACACAGTTTCAATTGATCTATCCATATCTACAGGGCGTCTTGTCCTCTTTAGATTTTGACTTCACAAGTGATGTGGAACGGCACACTTAGATGACTTGAAAATTTTCATGACTAAGTTTTGACTTCTGTATTTATAGAAGACAGAAGGGGGTTGTCTAGACAATGACAATCGTGTTTTACATTCTCAGAGGGCAGTTGATTACCTTGCTTAAATTCTTCATTCCATGTTATTTTTACTCTGATCCCTCAGTTTCTCTGCCCTGCTCTACTTTGTCATTCAGTGCCTTTCTTAAACTTTCATCTCTGCCTGCTCCCTTTCTCTCTTCTCGCTCACATTTTCTAGCAGCCTGTAGAACACTGTATTCAGTGACAGCAGCTCGTTACCATGGGAATGGAAAAAGCCAGATGACTAGCATTAGACTGGCAGCATCAAAGTCTGTTTCTAAAAAATAAAAATAAAAACTGTTTGATGCAGTTGGCGAACATATTATTGTATATTAAGTTAAAAAGTTTCTATTTGTATGTTTCACAATAGAAGGACAGCTAACATTGATTAAGCAGTTCCTATAGCCTATATTACAATATAAATGTGTACATCAGAGTAGTGTCAACTTAACTGCAAATGCATTATGGAAGCAGTTGGAACACTCATGTTAGAATCTAATTTTAGTACATTGACAATTTTCTGAAGTTATATTTTAAGTTACTATTAAGTAAAGAACCGACTTGTTTATAGCATAAGTGTATTTTGTGCAATACACTGTAATCTTGTAAATATTGCACATCGCTGCAGTACTACAGTTGGTAATCAAACAATGAGGATTATGTTGTGTTACTGTTCCTGTTTACTCATGTACTGATGTTACAGCACTTGATGACTTTTTCATTACCTAAATCAAGCTGTCTACAGCATATTACTGGTATCACCAAGGCTAGGCAGGAATGTTCCTGACACAGATTAATACTATGCAATGTATTCACTATGTGCTATTATCATTTTGAGCACTCACATTTTACATAATGCCACATACTTTATTGTGCTGTTGCCAAAACCTTCAGATATTGAATTTTATCTTTCTGACCCAGATACACAATTTCAATAAGATATCTATCAATTTAAATTTCTACATTTTTGGAAACGTCTGCTAGCCCATTATTGTTATAATGATTAATCAGCATCCAATTTAATAGGAAAAGCAGTTTTAAAAGCATGTGGTATAGGGGTATACACCAGGTACAATGGGAATTGCCTTGTGTTTCCCTGTAAGGCTTATTAAATATAGAGCCAATTTACAATGAGGTTTAAGTAGTTGTAAAGTACAACTTTAAACACAATTTGTTGGTGTAACATGCTAGGGGCATGTGTAAAATAAACACCAAGGATACACCTGCAACTGTTAACCTGTTTCTTTTACACACATCCAAAACAATATACAATTTAAATCTGTACATTTTTAAGTTTTGTCCCTCAACCCCAGCATAAAGAGGAGATTTCCTGATTTATAAATCCTTTCCTTCGACACAGTAAAGCCTGGTTTTCAATCAGTAAAGATTTGCTCTGGTGTAGCTTCACTGGTTGGCTGATGACACATACATTAATCATTGCTAGCCGTCTGCTACACCTATAAATCTTTGCCTACAGGTCCCCTCACCACTTTCAAAGAATTAATGACTCTGGGTCAAACATTATAAAAGTTGGAAATTGTTATAGATTATTCACTTGTCAAGTGGGTTTTTCTGCTAATATTTGCATGAAAACTAGGATACATGATATGCATTTCTTACCATACAAACTAGTCAACTGAGAAGAAAGTGCCTTGCACAGTATGGCTTCAAAAACACAAACTGCATCTGTATAGCTCAGCGTAGTGGACTGCCTTAAAGAACCATACTGTACTATTTAGAGAACCATTAAGGGGGCAGTTAAGCATTGCCTTTCACTTCTTTTCAATTATTTAACAGGAAAGGATAATGCAATCTCCACCTACTCATCCTGCAGAAGTTCCTTTTATTTGTGTGGCTTATGCCGTTTTTCACTTGTATACCTGTATACCTATTTTTAGTAGTACAACTGTGTATGGCCATTAGAAAAGTACTATTCATTATTTATTCATTTTGACAAATTCTGATTATTTTTCTTGCTCACGCTATTATGCCTAAGGTACAAGAAATGTGAACGTTGCAAAATATTGAATCATTTACTACTACATATTATGCTATCTAAGCTACTAGCAGCTATACATCTAGGTTTCCAAACAGCATGTATATATTTAAAAATGATAGCAACCATTGTAAAAATGCATGGGTAAAGGAAATCTATAATTAAAGCAATAAGTCACAACATGTTGTAGATTGTTCTGAAATGTTGCACATCTCAAAAACGAAATCTTAATCAATGTTTTCTTTCTTTTTTTTTTTTTTTTTACAAATTACAAAAGTGGCAGCAAGAAGATGTGTCCAGTCGATGATTGTCAGTGGGGTAGATACAGAGGATTCAAGGGAACAGTTTTCTGTCTTTTTTAATGAGTTTGAGATCATACTGAAAATACAGATATTCTCCTAGAATTAGTAAATGGGTGTATGTTATACTCTGAAAATGACGGCTCTGTTTTTATTTGTTTTAAACAAATGTATGAATATCCAATATTTCTTCTCAAACCCACTTTCACCTGAAGAAATGGTGTTGTCTTGAAATAATTTGATCCAATAAACAAATAAAGTCAATATTCAATCAACAATGCCCAAAAGTATTTTTCTTTCATAACCTATTTGTTCATTAGTTTGTAAATTATAAACAAAAAAGTGAATGCAATTTTCATTATATTTATTTATTTATTTGATTGTAGTGTATAATGTATTGCAAGGTTGCATAATTTCTTTGTGTCTTCTCTACTGCACAATATTGTAAAAAACATGGCAAAACCTGCAAATAGATTTACTTCATTCTTGTGTACATACTTCACAAGGTTGCAAACATGAACTCTTCAATTAAAAACGTCTGCATGTATAAACATTTACCAAATATTTTTTTGTTAAGATAGGGGTGATTACGATACTCTGCATGAAAAGCCAACCTAAAAAAAGCCACAGATGTTTCTTCACCATTCCAGGTTTTTATTGCAACATAGCTCTACAAATTATCTTTTGACCGTGCTGATCCAAATGGATCAACTGGAACAAGTGCAGGCTTACCCATCTGTCAGATCTCTGTGACAGTGCTACGCAGGATTTGCTTAATGATGTGAGAGACTCCGATCCACACAGATAAGCTGAGTGAGCTATGGATTGATTCCTCATAACAAAATCCTACATGGCTTAGTAGCACAGTCCCTATGTTTAGCCAGTATTACACAAGATGTGTCCTGACATATTTCGGTAATGCAGTATTACGAAAACTGTACAATATGCTGTGATATTGTCTAACTGTGGAAAGAGCTGGGTCTATAATAATTAGCAGGGCTGGTCACTGGGGATAGCAAGTTAAATGAAGATCCAATTAATGCTCTCAATGCAGCGGCTATAATGGAATAACCAGATTGCTACCCAGGGAATAGATTTTATATTCCTTACAGTTTTTCAAAGTAACATCTGAGTCCATATGAGTCTCCAAGCATCTTCACAAAGGAACTGTTGAGATCTGAAACATTTTGGAGAGCAGCATCATACTTCAGCTCGGCTACCATGAAAGATGTAAAGCATTTGTGGGTTTAGTCAGTGTTACCGGTATAAAATAACCCAAAAAGATACTACATAGAAGTGGCAGGTGTATTGTAGTTTATACAGCATCAAATGCTGATGTGCTTTGAAACAAGCAGCATTATATATTATGCTTGTAGCTGTATTCAGCACTGCTCAAAAAATATGCATTCAATAAGAAGCAGACAGACAAAAATGTTTAAGGTTGGCCTCACTCACAGTTATGGCTGCAAAATTTGATTCAAATTGAGCTGCACAATTCTCCATGAGAATAATTTGAACAAGTATTGTAAAATTAGTCTAACTTTGCTATGTTAAAATAATGTTTATAATAGAGTAATCGTAAAAGCAAAGTTATAGCCCCAATCTGTACTCTCTATCGGTTTAAATTGGCCCAGAATACTCTTTCTCCATCTTCTTCTCCACATCACATCACAAGTATTTTCATTCAATGGTTCTTGCCATGGTATCGACCCAAAGCTATATAATACCCTATTTGATTTATGCGATTTAAATTTTGCAGCTGTTTAGATTACTAAAGTAATTTGCAATCTCTTATCAGTGCATATCTCATTGGTGTCTTTCTGCCCTCAAAAATATGTAAAATCGCTGGTAGAGTGCTATTTTAACAATTTAAACTTAAACTAAATGTGCCTGTGTTTAGATATATTTCATAGACCCAATGGTACAGTATATACCTGGATTCTATATTAGCTACTATAATATATTAGACTATGCTAATATTATGGCATTTTTCATTTCTTGACAGCCTAGGAATGCCAGGCAGACATTTTCTTGTAGCATTGGCACATCTAAAAAGCAAGGACATGTTTGACACTTGTGCTGAATATGTATAACTTGTTTTTAAATTTTACCAACAAAGAAATGTATATTATATAATATTCTGTACAAGCATGCAGTATAATGTGTTTAGGTCATGTTATTGGTGTTCAGATATAAAATGCTAGTAACAGACTACCCTCTCTACACAATCACATCTCCATCGTCATTCCAACTGACTTCACTGCAGTAGGTTAAAGTTGCCACTGGGTGGTACACTTTGCAAACTTCAGATACTGCATGACACTGCTACTCTAGTCTTACGAAGGAGACTGTCAGTGTCTGCTGCCATGCATGATGATAATGTACACTGTATGTAACGGAATACAATATAAAAGCAGCATATGTATTCTGTGGAGTGTAGCAAACCATTTAAATGGAAGAGGCCGTGCACATGTCAATTTGTAAATATTGTAACTATGGAGTGGTTTTGGCAGGGATGGGGTTGAAAACCCCTCCTCAGTAGTATTTATTTTAGGACTGAGAGCCGCATGTGTCTGTGCTCTTTAACCCTGCAGCAGGCTAGCTTGGCTTAGATTGGGTGTTTCTTAGTTTAATTTTGTTGTTAAATAAAAGTGTCCTGTTGTAACAAAGAGGAGGCTGGTGCGAACCAGAGACCCAGCACACTGCAAGCGAGCATCTTAACCACAAAGAGTTTTTAACCTCAACTCAGGGGACAACATATGGCAGTGTATCACACTTAACCTCATTCTTCTGCCTCCTGCCGCTGCTATTCCTCTGCTATACCCAGGCCACACTTCCACATAAGAGCTGTGTTATTTTGTTTTTAAAATGTATACCAACTGATTATCTCATAATGACCTAATCACGTCCTATTGAGAACATAGCCATTCAAGAAAGAGGACAATGGCTAGGGGTTGGTGATGTGCTGGGTGACTTCAACGTGACCCAGTGCCCACCTTCCACAAATACAATAAAATAAATAATCGTGGTGGATATCCTTCTTGTTTTGTTGTATATGGTACTTATTTTAGTGGTTTGGTGTTGAATGCTGCATATGTACAGTCTGGCATGTGCTTTTGGCTTCTTAATCAATCTTCAGCTTAATAAATAGAGAATAGACACAGCCACCAAGGGACAATTGTGTCTTTATTCACAAATTGATTATACTTTCCTTGTCCACAAAGTGCCATAATGTTTTCTGTTTATCCCATGTGTAAACACCATTTACAATAGATTGAATTAAGTAATGTATGTGTCTTTCTGCCGTTATTGCAAAAACACTGTAGTTGGTGAAAAGTCTTCTTTTAATTTAAATGAAAATAAATACAGTATTTCAAAAGCCATATTTTCTCCTCACAATCATCCCATTCTTACTTTATTTCATTCTGGGTAGAATATCAGTATGATGCACAATAACTCAATACCAGTCTTAATTTGTGTGGTGCCAAAAAAAAAAAAACATATTGACTCAAGTAGACATTTGGCCATCTGTGTGCTTAGAAAAATGAACATAATAGCTATTACAACTAAGTGAGTTTTAATAGTTTGATATGTTTATTTTTTTATTTTATTTATTTATGTATTTTTTTATTTTTTTATTTATGCATTTATTTTCAGAAATCCAAATGTTTTTCCTTAGCCACAGAATTAAATATATGACATCTGGGCTCACCACTGTCTATTCTGTATGTAGCTTTTTTCAAACCGACCATTAGAATCATTATTTATTTAGCAGCAAGTGAACGCTAAAACTAACTGAGTTTGCTAAACCAATTAAAGCTCCAGCATTTCCCAACGTTAAATCCAGTAGGTTAGATAAAGATAAACCTTACTGCAGTAATCTTTCACCTCTGGGATCTCTTTCAGAACAACAAGTAATCATGAACAAGAAACTACAACTAAAAGTTTCCTGCCTGTCGAAGCAATTCATTAATTGCTGGTAAAATTAGCAGAGGGAGGTTGATAAGGTCCAATTATGATGCAGCTTCGAAGGCAGCCCCCAGAAGTACCTACGGTACAAATAACACATGAACTAGGGACATGTGTGTTAGGAGAAGAGGTTAAGCGGTGATAGAGAAGCAAAACATTGTTTGCAGTGCTTTAGCAAGGCTTAGGAGCAGATTTAAATTCCAAAAACAATATATATATATATATCATGTATTTATTTTTGTTTCATTGGTCAAGTTCAGTTAAAAAAATATCCCAGTAAATGTTATCTTGAGTGGTTTGAACTGTGATTTTTATAGAAACAAACTGGTTTTGACTACCTTCATGATTGGTTTGGTACCAATAAGTAAAGAGGGGAAAAAAAAGAGTTGCTAAAAACGTGTGTGACTGGCCATAGCAATTTGAAGAACAGCTATACAGTTTTGAGGAAGCAGATGGTGCCAGGGGATTTTTCTTTTAAATGGAATTGCTATGGTGGAATACCAATGTTTAACTGGAAGCTGTCATTACTTCTGTACGAGCCCCTCATGCTGATGACTGCTGTACACCGTGCAATACACATGCAGTGGGTGGGGGTTAAAGTGACACAATTATACATCCACACATGTCTACCTGAACAGTAAATAATGTAAATTATAGCTGTTGTCATAACTAGCAGAATAATAAAAGGTAGGTCACAGCATAGCAGTGGTGACCTTGAGAGGGACCAAGGACAGCCAGTTGGACAGCCGGTTAGTGAAATCTGCATTTTAAAGATCCAGAAAGTACAGCTGGGGCAGAAGGGGATTAAATCACACTTGCAACCATTACTGGGTTATAACGGCGGGACAGGAAGGAATAAGAAGTGATTCAGAGAAGGGGTTAAGGAGATGCAGGGACTGAACAATGTGGGAGGATAATGAATCATTTCCCGGTCATATCAGCCAGAATGCTAGAAAATAGAACTCTGACAGCATTCCGTATGGGATTTCATGCCAAGATACCCGCCCATCTGCAGCAGCAGGGAATTAGACTGAAACAACTGAACCAAGAGTGGAGGCGAGCTGACACTGCAGCATGTCTTGTCAGGCAGCAGTGTTGCTTTGGGCAAAGGATGATGTCACTGGTGTCAGGTAGGTGTAATGGGAAGCTGCCAGGTACTAAACATAACTAGAAAAGTCAACTGTGCAACCTAAGGATACTTTGTGAGTGGGTGTAAACTTTCTACTACTGTAGACTACAACAGACATGAATGCCAAACACCACAATGGCTTGTTGTAGTGCAATCATTTCTCCAATTACAAAGATATATATATATATATAATATATATATATATATATATATAATATATTATTATATATATTATATATTATATATATATATAAATATATATATATAATACACACACACACACACACAGGAGTATTTTGGCAAAACTGGGCCCTATTTATCAATTTACTCATTACTTATTTAAATAAATGATATACTGCTTACAAACTTAGTATTAACAGTAGCTTGTTTCTAGATCATGTTTTTTAATAATTAATTTCTACATTATTTAGTTATTAAAGTTGAAAAGAGTCCTAAAGCAGGAGTTCTCAACCTTTTTTTAATCACGCCCCTCCCCAACCATTTTTTTTTTTTTTTTATTGGACCCTCCCCACAGCCACTATAGCAATAATTATTCAACCAATCACAGTACATTATTTGCCAAACTTCCAGTACGTCTTTATCCTGTGTACTGATGTCATCTTCTAATGATCGAACATCAAAAAAAACACACACACACACACACACACACACACACACACACATATATGGTACATTTTGTAAAGGGACTTTGTACACTAAGATAACAGATAACAAATCACAGAATTTTGTTTTTTAGCTAGACGTCTTCCTGTCTGCTTAACAGCTGACACCATAAGCAGTGCTCACTGAGAAGTGATAGGGTCACACACTTATCTAACTAAGCAGTACAAATACACAGGTTACATGTTTAGTTAAACAACACAGAATTGTGAACGGAACATAATTAAAAATGGCTTCTCAAAACTGAAAACCATTAATGATGACTACGTAAAACTATATAAAATTAGGCCAGGAAAAACGAGCTTTAGGTGATACAAGAGCTTCAGATGAAGCCTTTACAAATTGGAAAAGTGTTGCTTACTTGGAACTTAGTGTTTTTAAAAGAGATTCACATTCCTTTGTTTATAGATCCAATGTTTATAGATGTTTCTTCCAATGAGTGATCAATGCATAGAATCAGCTGCTCTTAAAATGTAAGCACTTATTAAACATTATCACCAATACTAGTCATAATTGTGCCTAATGATTCTACAGCTATTCTTATTAGGAAGTGTATAACCATCTGTGATGAGTCAAAGGGGTTTCGGTCTGTGATTCAGCCTCCCGACAGTAGGTGGCATCAAACCAACTCGGGACTTCCCTTACCAAGATCTCGTGACCATGGCAAAAGTCATCTTTTGAGGGGCGGCACCTTGGTGAGGGGCGGAAGTACGAGTATGTAAATTCCAGCCACTGGAGTCAAGTGAAGGATAAGGACACGTGTCGGTTGAGGCGGGACATTACATACTAAAGGGAACGTACTACTGTGTTCGGGGTTGGTCCGAAAGAAAAAGTAGGAGGAGTCACGGTGAAGGGAGATACTGGTTTTGTGCAGCGGGTTTTTTTTTGAAATACTAACATTTCTTTTGTCTTTTTTTTGTTTATGGTCACGACGAAGACAAATTAAAGACGTGTCATCAGTTTGTTTTGGATTTCACCCCTGCACTCCTTCCCTCACACCATTTTGTTTTTTTTTTTGTTATTTAATCCTTTTTGTTGTGTATAGAAAATAAAAATAAATTATTTTATTTCTGTACACATAAATTACTGTCTGGACATTCCATTTAATACACTCTCGCCTCACACGTGGTGTCAGAAGTGAAAATGGATCCAGCTACAGTTTTGACAATGTTTAGGGAGCAGGAGGAGAAGCGAGAGGAGAGAGAGACACGGCACCTGGAACAGCTCGCCCAGTTCTTGGGACAGCTGGTAGAAAAACTATCAATATCAACATCAGAGAGAGCGGTTGCCCGGATGTTTGCAGCTCAGCCTAATCTTCAGAAGATGACCTCGGAAGATGATCCCGAGGCTTTCTTGATTACGTTTGAGAGAGTGGCAGAGGCTGCAGAGTGGCCTAGGGAACACTGGGCCATGAAATTGGCACCCTGCCTGACAGGGGAAGCTCAGGCAGCGTATCGAGCCCTGACGGCCACGAATGCAGGGGACTATGTTAAAGTTAAAGAAGCCATTCTCTCACGCCTCGGGATCACGGAGGAAACATACCGGCGCCGTTTTCGGGAATACCAGCTGTCCAAGGGGATGCGGCCCCGGGTTGCGGGACAATATCTTTTAGATCAGTGCACCCGGTGGCTGCGGCCAGAAGAACATACACCCCAAGAACTGGTGCAGAAAATAGTTATAGAACAGTTTGCGTCTATAGACCCCAAGAATGCCATACCGCCAGGGAATCGAGAGTGGATTAAGAGGAATAGACCTACCACTCTCGAGGATGCCCTCCTCCTGGCGGAGGCCTACGAAGACGCAAACGAAGGTGCCGGGTCAGACCCCACTCCTGCCCCTAAACTAACTCGGACCAACCAACCAATGAAGCCCAGAGGGGGTAACCGGACCTTCAGACCATGGAGGTCGAGGTTAGCCCCATCCTGGGCGAGAGAGAATCCCCCTAACCTGCCGGTCGCGGACTCGCAGGACAGATTAACTCCGTTGATGCCTCCTAACCAAGTGTGCTACCAATGTAATGAGCCTGGACACATTGCCAGGAATTGTCCAGTAATAAAGGTGGACCTGGCGACAAGATCCTGGTCAGCAGTAACAGGTAGGAACACTGGGGAATGTCGGGAGGGCCCTTATCAGTTAAGAGTACAGGTCGGGGGAAAGAGTACTTACGCATTTGCGGACTCTGGGTGTGCACAAACATTGATTCGGCAAGCTCTCTTGGATGGGGTAGCCTGGGAGCCACAGGGTAAAGTGGCTATCTCCTGTATTCATGGAGAAACTCGGGTTTATCCCACCACTAAAGTTAGACTTATTGTAGGTGATTATTCAGCTTGCGTTAAAGTGGCTGTAGCGCAATGTTTACCATACCCTGTTCTCCTGGGAAGAGACTGGCCGTTTTTTGATCGTATTTTAGGTCGGGAAATGGTCTTAGTTTCTACCAGGGGACAATTAAAGCAACAGGAGAAAACAATTGGCGAGATTTTTCCGTTGCAATCCGACCTGTTTAACCCTAAAATCCGCCCAAGAAAAACAAAAAGAGAGCGTCGGGTGGAAAAATATGAGGGAACTCTGAGACGACAAGGGGAGGGGTCTGACACAAAAGTAAACCAATCGTTGAAACGGCAAGGAAAGGGAGTAGGTATTCAGTGTAACCGGGGCTGCGAGGTTACTGAGGTGGAAGGTCATGTAATAAAAGACACTCCTCTCTGTGTACCTAACCATTGGGACCGAGATATTGACTTGGGATATGAACAACAAAATGATCCCACGTTACAGTATGCTTGGAAACGGGTTAGATATATCGAGGGGAAGGATATGCAGGAAGGACAACCGGTGGTATTTCCGCATTTTTCTGTATCTGGGCACTTATTATATAGAATAACCCGGGCTCCCGGGACGGGACAGCTCGTAAAACAGTTATTGGTTCCTAGGCCTTTTCAGTCAGAAATCATGAGATTGGCGCATGACATTCCATTTTCAGGTCATTTGGGAACTGAAAAGACTCAGGAACGAATTCTGGCCCGGTTTTTTTGGCCTGGGGTTTATGGTCTGGTGCGGAAGTATGTATCGGAGTGTCCTGAATGTCAATTAGCTGCCCCTAAGTCAGTTCGCCCCGCACCTCTGGTTCCACTTCCAATTATTGGGGTTCCGTTTGAAAGGATTGGTGTAGATTTAGTAGGCCCTCTGGAGGGAACAGAGTCAGGATATCGGTATATTTTAGTAGTAGTGGACTACGCAACGAGATATCCAGAAGCTGTTCCCTTACGCTCTATGAATGCAATAGCTGTAGCGAATGAATTGGTAAAAATATTCTCTAGGGTGGGAATCCCGAAAGAAATTCTCACTGATCAGGGCACTAATTTTATGTCAGACTGTATTCAGCAACTATATAAATTATTGAAAATTCGTTCAATTAGAACCTCAGTTTTTCATCCACAAACGGATGGGCTTGTTGAACGATTTAATCAGACTTTGAAAAATATGTTGCGCCGCTTTGTAGATCAAGAAAAACGCAATTGGGCTAAACTGCTTCCCTACTTGCTCTTTGCAGTTCGCGAGGTACCACAATCCTCAACGGGGTTTTCCCCGTTTGAGCTCTTGTACGGTCGGCAGCCGCGGGGTATCTTGGATCTCATAAGAGAAGGCTGGGAAGAACAGTCAAAGGAGTCTAAAAATGTAGTAAAATACGTGTTGCAGTTACGCGATCGCTTAGAATTAGTCGGTCGATTGGCACATGACAATCTCAAAGCGGCACAGCAGAAGCAGCAACAAAGCTACAATAAAAATGCAAGAATTCGGAACTTTCGACCTGGAGATAAAGTGTTGTTATTGTTGCCCTCATCGGAATCTAAGTTGTTTGCTAAATGGCAGGGTCCCTTTCAGGTTATTCGAGCAATTGGTAAAGTCAATTATGAGATCCGACAGCCTGGGCGTCGGAAAGAAAGTCAAATTTATCATGTTAATCTCCTGAAACCGTGGAAAGAACGGGAAGTCCATTTTATATCTCCTGTACAGGAGGGAGAGGATTTTGGACCCTCAATTGAGTCAGAGTCAGCAATTGAGGTCCCGATGGGGGAACAATTAACTCCTGATCAGCGTGAAGAGGTAAGCAATCTAATTAAAATGTTCAGTGATGTGTTTTCTAACGTGCCTGGAAGAACGCAAAAAAAATTTTGGGACCCCTTTTTGGGAGATTGAATTGAGTTCAAGTGAGACTCCGGGGCTTCTTAATTCACACAAGTCCCGATTAACCTTGTGAGATTCAGCTTACAAAGAAAAAGCAGGTCTCTGTCCGCTAACAAGTCATTGCTCGCTAATTTACGAAAATCGAAACCGATGCTGTGTTTAGTAACAAATGTACAATTCTCAGGCTTGATGGTGAGGGCATTTGATTGTTACGTAAATAGTGTAGTGATCGAAATGGTCTACCGATGTCAGGAGAGGTCGAAGACATTGGATCTGACATCTGAATCGAAGGGTTCCGAGGAAAACTCCTCCCTTCTTCCTTTTCCCAGTGATGTTGATCGAACATGCTATTATCACTCCGCCAGGTCTAAGAGTTAGACAGAGACCGTATCGCATTCCAGAGAGTCGGAGAGATTCTGTTCGAAGGGAGGTGGAGTGTATGTTGAAACTTGGGGTAATTGAACCTTCCCGAAGTGAGTGGTGTAGCCCAATAGTACCAATAGACAAGCCAGATGGGTCACTACGATTATGTATCGATTTTAGGAGGGTGAATGCTATCTCCAAGTTTGATGCATATCCCATGCCTCGAGTAGATGAACTCTTAGACAAACTGGGGCAAGCTCGGTTTATTTCAACTCTGGATCTGACGAAAGGATATTGGCAAATTCCATTAACGAAAGCCTCTCGTGAGAAAACGGCATTTTCAACCCCAGAGGGTCTTTTTCAATTTTGTACTATGCCGTTCGGACTTCATGGAGCGCCTGCTACTTTTCAGAGACTAATGGACAGGGTTTTACAACCTCATCGAGAGTATGCAGCTGCGTATATCGATGATGTAGTCATTTATAGTTCTTCCTGGAGAGAACATTTGACTAGATTAGAAGCCGTCTTACAGTCTCTGAGGAGGGCGGGGCTCACAGCGAACATGGCAAAGTGCGCTATTGGAAAAGAAGAAACTAAATATTTAGGTTTCATAATGGGTAAGGGTAGAGTGAAACCGTTGGTTTCAAAAGTCCAGGCTTTGTTGGATTCACCGGTACCTACCACGAAAACCCAGGTGAGATCACTGTTAGGGTTGGCTGGTTATTACCGCCGCTTTATTCCACACTTTTCCACTATAGCCGCCCCTCTCACTGATCTCACTAAAAAGAACGCTCCAAATAAAATTAAGTGGAGTGCAGAGTGTCAGACAGCCTTTGAATCTATTAAAACTAATTTGAGTCAGGCCCCAGCATTAATAAGCCCGGATTTCAGCCGAGAGTTCGTCCTGCAGACAGATGCATCGCAGACTGGTCTGGGGGCGGTTCTGTCCCAGGAGAGAGATGGTATAGAACACCCGATACTATACATCAGTCGGAAGTTACTGCCCAGAGAACAGAGGTATTCGGTAGTGGAGAAAGAATGCCTGGCAGTGAAATGGGCAGTGGAATCTTTAAAATACTATCTTCTGGGACGACCCTTTGTACTCATCACAGATCACGCTTCTTTAAAGTGGTTAGACACGATGAAGGATTCAAACGCTAGGATTACGCGGTGGTACCTGGCGCTCCAACCCTTCGCCTTTCAAATAAGGTATCGTGCGGGTAAGTTACATCAAAATGCTGATTTTTTTTCCCGGGAGGGAGGTAAAAGGGAAGGGTTAGAGGTTTCCGAGTGTTCCTTCGGCTCCACTCTGAGGGGTGGGATATGTGATGAGTCAAAGGGGTTTCGGTCTGTGATTCAGCCTCCCGACAGTAGGTGGCATCAAACCAACTCGGGACTTCCCTTACCAAGATCTCGTGACCATGGCAAAAGTCATCTTTTTGAGGGGCGGCACCTTGGTGAGGGGCGGAAGTACGAGTATGTAAATTCCAGCCACTGGAGTCAAGTGAAGGATTAAGGACACGTGTCGGTTGGGGATTGGTGTTCCACTGACTACAGAGGCGGGACATTACATACTAAAGGGAACGTACTACTGTGTTCGGGGTTGGTCCGAAAGAAAAAGTAGGAGGAGTAACGGGTGAAGGGAGAGACTGGTTTTGTGCAGCGGGTTTTTTTTTTGAAATACTAACATTTCTTTTGTCTTTTTTTGTTTATGGTCACGACGAAGACAAATTAAAGACGAGTCATCAGTTTGTTTTGGATTTCACCCCTGCACTCCTTCCCTCACACCATTTTGTTTTCTTTTGTTATTTAATCCTTTTTGTTGTGTATAGAAAATAAAAATAAATTATTTTATTTCTGTACACATAAATTACTGTCTGGACATTCCATTTAATACACTCTCGCCTCACACCATCTGTGACGGGGAACTGCCCCGTCTATATGAATGTGTTTGGAACTGGCAGGGAGGGGGTTAAATTCCTCCCTGCCAGGAAAACATGTGAGAATGTGGCTGGAGCTCTAACTGAATAATTAGTAATTATTGATTAATTGGGCTCCAGCCACAGGGGATAAAAGCCAGGGGAGAGGGGCTGGTTGGAGGTTGCTGTTTTCTGTTTGGGAGTTTGCTGTGTGTTGGAGAGTTTTGTGTTTAGAAGAAAGGAGTGTCTTGTTTTAAGACTTGGATCCTGACTGTATTTTCTAAGTTCACTTTGATTATTTATTTTTGAACCTTTTTTTGTTGGCCCTTGTGCCTGTTTATTTGATTATTTTATTTAATAAAGAACTTTATTTTTGACTTTACATTGTCTCTGAGCCTCAGCCCTCTGTTATCCTGTCACACCATCTCATTGACAAGAAGAACAATTATGTAACAATACGTCCCAGAAAAGGTCTAGGAACAATTGAATTGCCTAATTCTAACTAAAAGAAAGATCAGCTAATTTTGATAACGGCAACAATTATTTCATCATTGTGGGGCCTGAAGGTGGTGATTTCTAAAACTTGTATAAAGCAATTAACAGCATTAGCAAGGCTTTTAAGGCATCTTGCCAGCTGGGGATTTCAACAACCGTAATAAAATTAAGTTAATTTCTAATTGATTGCATAACATAATAGATATAATGCTGTATTTCAAAAACTGGAATACAAAGGAAACCCTGGAAGGCTGAAGGGCTGTAATGAAGGGTATGCTTTGACCTTCAAAGGTTCGCAACACTAACGAAAGATTGAAAATCCTATTGTTACAGGTAACCCATATCAATGAACAGAAACATTTGCAAGTAGTTTATGTACACAATTGATGCTGCTTGCGATATACAGTAAGCTTGCATTGCAGCAGCACCTTTTTGCAGCCAATAAAATATCCGCAGCTGACTTAGGAAAAACAATGCTTTATTTAAGTCACTATTCCAAGCAGGTTGAGTCACATTTTACTACCACAAAAAAAAAAATAATATGGATTTACACTTGTCAAGTAATCCCAGAGATTGGTTGTGCCTCCATGATACATCAAGAGTCGCTTGCATAGTTTGCATTCAACTTTTTTTTTTTTTTTGGTTGCCTGGGCATTTAGCAAAAAATCCCAGACAGCAGAGGGTTTAAGACATTTCTTTCAACACAGCTTATGAATTACACCGCTTTGCTGTCGAGATGGTGAATGAAGAAATTAAAGTTCTGCCTCTGGATAACACAAGATGGAGGGGGGAGGGGCAGACGGTGCTCAGTTTTCAAAATTAAAATTATTTGTGTTAGCGCATATTTTGTATGTTTCAAACATATTCTACCATAACACTTCTCTTACAATGTCTTGTACATTAGGCATTCAGTACATATTTTACTGAAGCAATATAACAGCTATATTGCAGCTGCACCATTGCAGTTTCTATGTATAACAGTTTGGTAGTGAATTTTAATACAACTTCTGTTTAAGTAATATGCATTACATAAATTGAAAGATCAATAGTATTCACACATTGTCAAATGTTTTCTGATAACAGGCAAAAATAAAAATAAAACACACAGTGTGTGAATGCCGTCTGACGAACCTTAGAACCTTCCTGGCTAGCGAACTAACCTTTGTACCTTTGAACACAGCCCTACATTTAAGCAAAAATATATACAGGAGCAGGAAGCACTAAAAAGATAATATTTTGTGATCTGTCACCTTGATTTCCCATCGTCATTTCTAAACTAAAAAGGCAGCTAGGGCCACTATCAGGTACTGGTAATCCAAATTTGTTTCACCACAATTTTGTCAGTGAAACAAAGAAGGTGATCTCTCACAAAGCATCCTGTTACTGCAATACATCCATGTTTCATTTAAAGGATTTTACCAGCATCAATGCTGAGTTTCACCATGCTTGAAGATAAATAAAAGGTTTAAATTTTAGAAATAATTGTACTTCAATGCAGGCTCTTCGTTACACTCTCTTGAGCCAGATTACTTTCCTGTTTTATTTAAATTCTGTTTTTACATTTCAAATCAGGTGGTTTTGCCTACTGTGTTAATGAATCTTTTTTTTGATGAAATCTGATTGTGCTTAGACTAGAGGATGATTAATCAAAAAATGACTGCCCTGTATATGAAACAAATACAGAATAATATTAAACTACACAGTCTATATTATTCAGAATATACAGTGGTTATAGACTCTCGGATACTGATATGAGTACATATAAAATCTACTGTATGTACAGCTTTAGTAAATGCATTAGATTGTATCAAAAGTGGGCCAATATGCTTAGACATCACTATGAAATATTATATAAATGGAAACAACTTTACCTCTTTCAAGCAGCCCATGAAATTGTTGCTGACAGGAGAACCAGGTAGATCAGCTGTACTAGGGCTTCCACCAACATAGAAGAAATCATCTGAGCCAAGCATGGTGTAGTCTTCTTGGGTGTAACCAGTTGTGGTGAGGATACCATCCACAGAAATTGTTACCTAGTCAAAGAATATAACGAAAAAAAATGCCCAAACATGACCTTAACATACTGGCTTTTTTGTTTCTCCTAAGACGTGTTTTCTGTGTTCCTTTCGTTGGTTTGTTTTATTGTTTAGTATTTTTGTCCATGAACAAAGGTTTAGTTTCCATTTTCTGGTCTGTTTCGCTCAATCGACACGTTTAGTTTTTTAGTTTTTTAGTTTTTTTCAAGGGATCAATGACAAGAAAAGAAAATAATTTAGGAATAAATATATTTTCTGTATCTTTGTCAGGTAAGAAAATGGAAGAGTTAGATTTAGTTTGTGATAGTTACATTACAGTGTTAGTAAATGTTAAAATCAAGAACAGTCACTTGTACTTGTTTTTGTTAATTATTTTGGTTAATTTAACATTGAAAAGCATGCGTCAAAAGGGAGTCTTACCATCCAACATCATGAATGTGCATGCCATGATTTTCAAAAAGCTCAACCTTGGAGGAAAGTCTAAGATGCTACCACCATTGTGAGCAATGCGCTATAGAAACCTAAAAGAACATGCATTTGCCAAACATGAAACACCCATGCGAAACAAAAGCCATGAGAGAGGTTTAGAAGCTACAACACTTCTTTCACTTGCATGCCACAAAACAAATGGGTGGTTCTGGTTGGAGGGTAAGCAAGTTAACAGTGTTAGTGGACACGGGTAAGAAGACAAGGGAGAGATGGAGACAGCTGTGGGATAAGCAGTGAATTTAGACACGTCATGCACAGAGTGTACTGAAAACAACTGACAGAGCTCCCGCGTTGATAATTAAGGAAAGCTTCTGCCAGTTCGCCTACAGTCATCACCAGAAAGGCTTTGTTAATAAACTAGGCCCTACGATGGTCTGTTCTACAGTCTTCGGAGAATAGAAGGAGTTAAAGGAAAAAGAGAAAAAAAGAAGTAAAGCCGTGGTGAAAAACAGGGGGGGGGGGGGTTAAAAGTGAAGAAAGCCAAGAAATACCAACCCATTTCCTCATTTTTTTGATAATGGTGTCTACAATGAAACGAAAAGAAAAGGAGGGGGGAAGGGGAACACACGGCAAACCCAAAAAAAGACAATAAGAATGATATCTACCAGACAATGTAGTTTGTTTACCATAGCGTGTCCAATGCCTGAGTGCTTTGCGGAAAAGGGGGAAGAAAGGAAATTTAAAAATTGTGAACAGAACGATTGTTAATAAAAAAAATAAAATAAATAAATAAAACCAATGATGAATAATAAGGGTGTTAGTACATTAGTTGGTTAGGTAACGGTTAGTAAAAAATGGTACATTCCATGAATGGTTAGTGTTAGTCTTTCAAAGCGTGTCATCCAGAAGAGAGAGAGAGAGAGAGAGAGAGAGAGAGAGAGAGAGAGAGAGAGAGAGAGAGAGAGAGAGAGAGAGAGAGAGAGAGGAGAAGGAGAATCAAGTCTAATTCTTAAGGACCAAAGTCTGGCTTAACCAAACTGTAGATCATCCTTGGCTCTGAATCCATATGTATTGTGTAATAGTAACAAAATCAGTACTTACTTGTCAACCTCTTTCAAGAAACATATTTTGCTCGAGAAATGCAGTTTTATATGCTATTCCAAACAAAAAAGCCAGATCACACAAAAGCTAGGGCACTCTGTTTTAAATGACTACAACTAGTGTCTGACTTTTTCCCCCCCACTGCATTTAATGCAATCTTAGGCACTACAGCTCTACAAATCTATGCAATGTTAAAAATAAAAGCCATATAAACATGTCACCCTGTAAAATCATCTAAATTACAACAATCAAGAGTTCTGTTGGAGTTGGACAGTTACAGCACAAGACTATCAAGTATCCCACTGGAGTATGGACTGTCAGTGTTGTCCTTGTATAACAAATAAGCTAATCAACATAGAAAACTAGTAAAGCACTCGCTTGCAACACAATGCATTCAATGGTTCTAACAACTACTGTACACAATTAGAAAGAAGTTACTGTACTCCTAAGAACAAGACCATCAGTGAATGATAATTTTACTAAGGTGGGCGGCGCCACTCTGCATAAAACCTTATTTTAAAGTTCTGAGAGTTCTACTGCTTTCATGTTAAGTCATACCTGGAACTGTACTCTTTGCTTAATTAAAATACAGTTTGTAAGAAACATCAACTCATTAACAGCTGTACGGTAAATCGTATAGGCTTGAGTAGGTTGACGCTCCACCCGCTTGCACAGATTCACTAGTCCTGAGAGTGATTTGAATATTTACAGGGCAAATTCAGTCTTCTAGAGCCATCATGTTATGATGGTGTCTGACAGAGGAGTCTGCTTAAGGAAGCAAAAAAGTGAAGGAAAATGGGTAAAATCAGAATCGAAATTGGTGCTCTTGGTGTTCAGATAAAAAAAAAAAAAAAAAAACTTCACACATACACAGACAAAAAATAAAGTTTAACAGCCACCCGAAGAAAATAAAAACAAAATAGAAAGTAATTTAGAAATATTAGCACAATAAATCAAAAAGGCTATGAAATGTATTTAAAATAGAACTATATGAAACATACATTTATATACAACTAAAGAGGACAAACTTAACAAAAACCAAAAAAGGTACTTAGAAGAAGGAATGTAAAAAAAAAAACCCAGTATGTATATGTATAATGTATGTGTGTATATATTATCACCGTATATGCCCCTTCCGTCTATAATCCCGACCATTACTAGTATATATATATATATATGATATCGCACGTGCCCCTACTTAGTCCAGTAAGGTTCTGTAGGTGGGCTGTATTAGCATTCAAAGTTTAAGCTGATATATGCTAATTGCGATGCTCCTTGCAAAGGAGCCGGCTCTTTTGTACAGCGGTATCAGTGCTATGCTTTCATGCAAAAGGTCCCAGGTTCGCGCCCGCCTTCCGGCTGTGTGTGGATTGCCTTGTCCTGTGTGATGCACCTGCCTGCGTTAACAGAGATCGCTACATTGTACCCCGGCATGCACTCATCGGACTGTAGCCTGGTGAGCAAGTCCGGGGTGGAACTGAGGCTGGCAGGGGAGAATGTAGCGTGCACGGGGGAAGGCAACAGCAGGGCTGGTAGGTGACGTAATCACATACAAAAACATAAGTCCGATATACGCTCCTTGTAAAGGAGCAGGCTCTATTGTGCAGCGGTATCGGCGCTATGCTTTAGTACGAGAGGTCCCAGGTTCGCGCCTGCCATCTGTCTGTGGTGGATTGCCTTGCCCTGTGTGATGCGTCTGCCTGCGTTAGCAGAGATTGCTACTATATATATATAGTATTGTCAACATATATTGTGTTGTCAACAGTAAAGCTGAACGTATTTTTATTTTTTGTTTACCTAAAAGCTGCTGCTAGTTTACCAGGGCTCACCCCGTCATCAACCTTCATCATTACCTGCCGCAAGTTGCGTGTGACTTTAACATCATGCCATGCGTTGTCGTTGAATTTGCCATTTACTGGCTCTACTATTGCTTCAAACGCCCCCGATCCAAGGTTAATAACGAGGGACACCGCTCCGTCTTTCAGGGCGAGGTTGACATAATCCGCCGACTTCCCTGTGTGCAGGATGAGCCCATTTCTCTGCCACGTTTTGAAGGACAGGGTTATCTCGTCGCTGCTGCTCTGGATGGGGTTCTGAGACAGGTCATAGCAAAAGTACTCAGATCCTCGGAAGGTTGCGACGTTTTCCTCTCTCGCTGCAATTTAAATGAAAGAAGACATGTTTAAGTACAATATAAATAAAATGTTTTCAGAAAACAGTGATTTGAAAAAAATAACAGGTTTGTCTGCAACATTATTTTATATAAAAAGAGATTAAACTTATATGAGGTAAACACTGGAGATCTTCTGCAGTGCAGGTGTGTAGGGCTGGATAATCTGCTTCAAGAGAAGTTGCAAATGTTTGAATCCACATTCTACATTTAACCCAGCAGGTTCTGCTGTAAAATCTATTACCCCAGGAAATCCAATTAATTAAATACAACTTTTAAACTAAAAATGAGTTCATTACTGCATATTAACAGTTATTTTTGGTTTAGTGGTTACTTGACTCCAAGTGTAAACTCCTCCCATATTTTAAAAGGGATTCTGAAGTTTAGTTAGGTTTCTTTTTTAAAGAAATCCCTTCAAAAAAGGTAATTGACTTCAGCATCATGTAAAAGCATTACTTCAATATTTCCAAAGCATCTCACATGCTTCTTTAAAGATTATATTTTTAAGGGGAATCCTAAAGGATGTTTCCACTTGGAGCACGTTCACAAATAGTTATCAATGAAAAGAAACAACCAAAAAAACTGATGGTCGATTTTTCATAAAGATTGCAGTAAAACTAATAGTTTACAAACTGCTGGAATTCATTTTAAACTATATTGCATGTATTGTACTTAAAAAGCCAAATAAACTGAAATGTACTGTAACCAATCTGCTTCTAAAGCACACACCTGCTTGTATGTTTTTGTTCTATGATAAGATGTGTACGGATCAAAATATATATATCTATCTATATATATATATATATATATATATATATATATATATATATATATATAATTTGTGTTGTTACTATATGTATATATAGTGTGTAGCAGAACCTGCTCTCAAATTTATGGCCATGTCTAATGTTGTTTGCATCTGCTGGGCTGCTTTATCAGTTCTGCTCCAGAGCAATTAAATCACTTTGATA